>NC_041233.1:121514138-121527735 GCF_002837175.3 Physeter macrocephalus | reverse complement strand
CATGGTTCTGGATGCTGAAGTGTGAGATCAAGGTGGATAGGTAAAGGTCTTTTTCTGAGTCATAAACTTTTCATTATAGCATCACCTGGAGGAAGGGACTAGAGAGCTCTCTGGGGTCTCTTTTAAAAGCACACAAGGGCTTCTCTGGTGGCGCAGTGGTTGAGAAGCCGCCTGCCGATGCAGGGGACACGGGTTCATGCCCTGGTCTGGGAGGACCCCACATGCTGCGGAGTGGCTGGGCCTGTGAGACATGGCTGCTGGGCCTGCGCATCCGGAGCCTGTGCTCCGCAACGGGAGAAGCCACAAAAGTGAGAGGCCCACATACCGCAAAAAATAAAAAAAAATAAAAAAATAAAAGGACACAAGAGACTTCCCTGGTAGGCCAGTGGTTGACAATCCGTCTTCCAATGCAGGGGACACGGGTTTGATCCTTGGTCAGAGAACTAAGATCCCACATGCCACGGGGCAACTAAGCCCATACACAGCAACTAGTGAGCCTGTATGCTCGCACTAGAGCCTGTCTGCCACAACTAGAGAGCCTGTGTGCAGCAACTACAGAGCCCCTGTGCCTCAGGTAGATATGAAGCCTGTGCGCCACAACAAAGATCCCACGTGCTGCAACTAAGAGCCAATGCAGCCAAATCAGTAAGTAAATAAATACATATTTAAAAATAAAAGCACACAAATCCTATTCATGGTGGTTCTCCCTTCATGACCTAAGCACCCCCCAAAGGCCCTACAACATAATACCAACACGTTCGGAGGCTTAAGTCCTTCCATTTGGACTTCAAGTACTCCCTTTAGCATTTCTTGAATGGTAGGTATTATGGTACTGAACTCCCTCAGCTTTTGTCTGAGACTGTCTTTCATTTTCCTCATTTTTAAAGAATAATATTGTAAGATATAGAATTGTTGTTAGGTAGTTTCTGCCAGTACTTTAAACAATTTTCCTCATTTTTAAAGAATAATATTGTAAGATATAGAATTGCTGTTAGGTATTTTCTCCCAGTACTGTAAATATATCATTTCACTCTCTTCTGGCCTGAAAAATTTCTGATGAGAAAGCAACTGATAATCTTACTGATGATCACAATTAAGTGGATCATAATAATTGTCACATATAACTGTGTTTATATATATATTTCTTAATGCTAAGATATTTAAAAAGTACCTATTGTTACATAATTTTGTATTTATCATTCCAAGACTACTTAACAAATCTATAGTTTTATTATACTTATTTATAAAATAAGAGGTTATTAGCCAAAATTATGAATTCATAGCTGAAATGCGTGGTAAAACATTCTTGATAAGAGTTTTTCCATGTCTGAGAATTTTGATATGAACTCCGGCTTTTCAGTTTGATTTTAGCATTGATAGATCCAGTGTGAGAATTCAACGTTGACTAAGGAATTAAAAATCCCTGAGGGCTTTCCTTCATTGATTACAGTAAAAGTGTTTACTATGCTGTGAAAACTCCTGTGTATGTAGGTCTATTCAATGATAGTCTCCGGTTAAAATTATCTCCATGTGAGTTACATACACATAGTATGTAAATCTTCTGCATGGACATCCCACCTTTTTAGCATTTCTAGTAGCGATAATCAAAATTTAGCCTGATTTAGTCCATAAAGTGAACACTTCATGCTGGGCTAGTGTTTACACTACACTGTAACTGAGTTATATGAGTCTGCTGAATTCCTAACTTACCTCATTCCCAGGTTTCACATGTGGATGCCCAGGGTTCACACCTGAAGAAATTTACTATTTTCTTACAGCTACATTGGTGTTGAAAAGTACATTACATGGGGGAAAGAACATGAATTTGAGGAATACACCAGTGAATAGAAACATGGTTTACAAAAATGTTAATAAGATGTTCAGTGTTTAGGTAAAAGAAAAATAAAATAAATTCAGACGCTACAGGGAATATGAGAGGAAAAATTCTTAAAGAGACCATGGAAAAGAAAAAACATGAAATTTTAACTCCCACAGGACAGGAATTTTGCTTCCCTCAGGTGACAAGTACATGGGGAAACGTGAAGAGAAATTGATGTGTGATGCCTAATGACAGCATCTGGATAATTTGACTCAATGGCTTCACATCCATTTCTTAAAATATCCTTTAGTCGAGCAAAACTCCAGTTGACATTCCAAGTGTCCTGGTCCCTCCCCACACTGAGCACGTGTCCGGAGCTGACATGGACCCCAGCCTGGGGAAACCCTCCTGTTCCCTCCACACCTATTCTTCTTGCTCCAACTGGGAAATTACATCTGGTTTGCAGAGCTGATGCCCTGATATATGTGGGAAATGCTAGATGGATTTAAAATTCTGTGCTGAGAACAGTGCATGCAATGCAAATGCAGGACAAGCGGCCAAGGCTCATGTGTGAGGGCATCAATGGCAGCCCAAGTTCAAGCACCCTGAAGGGGGAAAACACTGAAGGTTGTCACCCGACACTTCACTCAAGAGAATAGAAGTCTCTGGCTGCTGCTCTTCTTGCCCAAGAGGAAAGACAGACTACAGGCTGCCTAGACGTCTCAGTCAGGAAGGAAGCAACGTTTCCATAATGTGGTTAACACTGTTTTCTACCAGAATCCAATACACATAAGACCCATGAGATTATTAGTTGGAGTTCATGTAGAAAGGGGGATACAAGCTGTTGTGTATTTTTGCTGTGTTCAAACCTCATAATAGTCCCCCGAGCAGAAGAATTACTTAGCAACATAAAGTCACTTGTTTGTTAGATAAAATAGCCCTTATCTATGTTCATCATTATTCTGCTTGTTGATGGCAGGCTAGTAAGGAATACGGGCGATTGTGATAATGGAGACTATATCTCCATGCAGGGCCACATGTTCTGTGATAGGTAAAGGAACACATTCGTTCCAGGTTGCTCTAAGTGCTACAGAAGCATGAGTCAGGGCCAAGAGTGCAGCAGTATATGTGGAAGCTGCGGAGCCTATCTCAATAAGACATGCATGAGGAAGTAAATAAATATTGAGAGACTCACCCAGATGAGACAAGGGACGTCCTCCAGCATCATATCAGTGTGCATCTTTCTCTGCAATGTGTCCAGCAGGTCCCACTCTTTATGAGTGAGTTCTACAAACACGTCCTCAAAGGTCACTGATTTCTAAAGCTCTGTCAATGCCTTCTCTGAGCAGATATGGCATGTACCTTTCATGCATATTCAGAAATACATGTACTGTGAACAAATGTTACTAAAGGAAACATATGTGGTGTTGTGAAATATAAACTATGAATTTCCCAAGAAAGTGGTAATTCAACTTCTGGATTTGTTATTATAAAAATTTTACATGCCAATTCAAAAGTAATATTCTCTTCCCAATTTCAAGTAAGTCTGTAGGTGCATCAAAAGGCAATCAATAGCCCTGATCTGCCACTTTGTCAATTGCCAGGCAGTGGGGGTAGAGATAGAGGTGAAGCTCCAGGTACATTTTGTGTTTTCCTTACATATTGAAGCTGTATCTGGAGTCCTGCTTTTCTTTCCCGGGTTAGAGCCCCAGACACCAGTCGTCAAAACTCATGAGATTTGCTGGCTCCTTGTGTCAGGAAAGCCCTGGATCAACTTTTCTCTTCTACATAGTTCTCTCCTCTGGTGTTGGAATATGAGACTTAAGTCAGCCCATGACCTCCCATGGATTTCTTTTACCTGCTGCTGTTTATTTTTGCTCTATTTATACCTTCACTATGCAAACCTACGACTGTGGCTCCAAAGAAGTCTGTAATCCCTCAGTCCTTAAGTTTATTAGTATTATTACTGGTAGTAGTACAATTAATATCTTTATGATTGTAATCACTATTGATATTATTATTTATCACTATTGTTGTTATTGCATTTCTTATTAGATTCTCTGTTCATGAATGTATCTAATTTACTGAAGAGTATTGTGGAGGGTTTTCAACAGACTTACATACACATGTTGCTTCCTGGTTCCTGCTATACTTATGGGTATTTGTTGGTCAGAGAGTCTCCTGAGATATTCAGAATTACCCACTGGAGGAAGGGACAGTTGTTACTGGTAAGTGAGCCCCAGGAGGACACTCTTGATTTACTTGAGGCTCTAGAACAATGTTTAAGTCCTCTTAAGGGACCAGGAAGTGGTGCCAGTGGAAGGGCCCTGGAAGACACCCTTGTCCTGCCAGACTCAGCACAGGATCTTCCACCTCAACTCTGGGCCAGGAACCACTCTCACATCTCCTGGGAAGGTTGGAGAGTGTGTCCCTCCTGCAGTCCAGTACTCCGAATTTTAAAAGTCAGCCCAGGAACTGACATTGTGACAAGTGAGGAGTAAGGAGAGTATCCTTGGCCTACCTGAACCTGGGGGCATGTTCTAAATTCACTCAAGTGTCCAGGAAAAGCTGGTGCGGCCTGGCAGACATAGAGATGGTGACGTTCCTGATCAAGTAAACGCTTAGTTTTCTAAGTCCCCCAGGGGGTCCCTGCACTGTTTGTGCCCACATATCATCCTCCGTGCTGACCCAGGATCACCTAGGATGACATCTTCCAATAGCCTTGGTGTGACATATGAAAACCTAAGTATCTGGACTTTATGGGACCATGTAAGTACAAATGACAGGAGCGCAGGCAAGGTGCTGATGCTGAGACAGTGCTGGGGTTAAGCATGTATCACAGACGAGGTCTCTGCATGTAGGGTGTGCAGAAAGCTCCTGACTTCCCTGCCTGCAGCCTAGGCCCCCTAGCCAACTGTCAGTCTTCTGAAATCTGGTGGTGGTTATGAGGCAGGCAGGACAAGGTCCATTTACTATGGACCAGGGTACTTATTCTATGTCCCTTAGTACTCCCCTTCCCTGGTTTGCATATAAGTTCCCAAGTTCACCCACACCCTCCTCCTCTTTTGTATTTTTCTCCCTCCTGCTTGTTTCTCCTCTCAAAACAAATTTCTTTGTGCAAACCTAGGATTCTGACTCTAAAATACCCCAGAGAATGTTTGATATAGGTACCCTGAAATTTACTTAGAGGAGTCTGTACCGGAATCTGCCATCTTTCTAAGTTTATTTTTCTCTTTAACAGTAGTAATGGTAATATCATCATAATTCTCACTATTATTGTTTTTAGTCCATTTTATTACCTTTATTAATATGCATTATCTTTGTGGTTGTTTTTACATAACATTGAGTAGATCTGCTGTATGCTAAAGATTGTCTGATTTACTGAAGATCATTATGGAGGGTTTCTCAACATACAAAATACATACACCTAGTTACTGCTGAGCTCCCACGGTACTTAGCTGGGTGTCCTCGATTCAAGGTCTCTAGGATGCTGGGCCTGAGGTCTCACCTGTCTCTCCACAGGGGAGGATTTGCTCCCATCTCACTGAGATGGGTACTGGAAGGATGCAGTCTGAGCTGAGAGCTTAGTGCCTCTGTCTGGAGGCGTGGGACCTCCCTGTGTTATCTCCTATGTGGGCCTCTACATATGGCAGCTACTAACACCCTTGCAGGCTTCCCCAGGTCCAGGGATAGGAGAGACGGACAGACAGAAACAGAGAGAGAACACAGGATGCAGCAAATGAGAGAGAAGTGACAGAGGTTGAGTCAGTCAATGAATCTTAACACTGACCTCCCATGACTTTATATATTCTGTTGGTCAGAAGCCAGTCACTAGCTACTTAGTGCTTGCACAAAGAGTGCAGTTGCCTCGATGGATGTGGAGCACAGTCTGTGGCTTGGAACACCCAGGAAGGCATGTTCAGTGGTCTCCCCCAGAACTGGGAAAAGTGGCTGCATTCTGGAAATAACTGAAAGTGATGAAAGTCCAGCCTCAATCATCAGAAGAGAAGTGAAAAGAAGACAGTGGGTTACGTGTCATTTCTCATCCACTAAAGCAGCAAAACAAAAGCTCCCCAAGCTCCTGAAAGTGGAACCCTTGGTGGGAATGAGGCACAGAACCTCTCATTCTTCAGTGGTAGGAGGGGCACTGACTCTTCCTGGAGCATGATGGCTGCCGCATCCTCAGATGACAACCACTTGATTAAGGAGGTTACTTCTAGAAAGCAAAGGCACAGTGGTCAGAGGTGTGTACGAAGAGTCCACGTAGGTGGTGTTGTCTATCTTATTTCTAAGAGCCCTGTATGGACAAATGCTTCCAGAGGGGAGCTGGTTCCACTGACAGTGAGAACAGGCTGCAGCTGTTTAAAATGACAGTGTCCACACGACCCAAAACAGTCTACAGGTTTAATGGGATCACTATCAAATTACACATGACTTTTTTCCACAGAACTAGAACAAATAACCCTAAAATGTATATGGAACCATAAAAGACCCAGAATTGCCAAAGCAATCCTGTGGAAAATGAACAAAGCAAGAGGCATAACCCTCCCAGCCTTCAGAAAATTCTACAATGTTAATCAAAACAGCCTGGTATTGGAACAAAAACAGACATATGGCTCAATGGAACAGAATAGAGAGACCAGAAATAAACCCAGAGACCCCTGGTCAATTCATCTCTGATGAAGGAGGAAAGAATAGACAATGGGGGAAAAGATAGTCTCTTCAGCAACAGGTGTTGGAAAAGTTGGTTCATGCAAATCAATGAAGTTAGAACACACTCTTCCACCATACACAAAAATAAACTCAAAATGGCTTAAAGACTTAAATATAACACATAACACCATAAAACTCCTAAAAATGGAACATAGCAAAACATTTTCTGACATAAATTTTTCCAGTGTGTTCTTAGGTCAGTCTCTCCAAGGCAATAGAAATAAAATCAAAAATAAAGAAATGGGACCCACTCAAACTTATAACTTTTCTCACAGCAAAAGAAACCATAAACAAAATGAAAACACAACATACAGACTAGGAGAAAATATGTCCAAATGATGCGACCAACAGGAGTTTAATTGCCAAAATATAAAAACAGCTCATACAACTCAATAAGAAAATAAACAAGCAAACCAATCAAAAAATGGGCAGAAGACTTAAACAGACATTTCTCCAAAGAAGACATACAGATGGCCAATAGGCACATGAAAGGATGCCCATCATCACTAATTATTAGAGAAATGCAAATTAAAACTACAATGAGGTACCTCCTCACACCAGTCATAATGGACATCATCCAAAAGTCTGCAAATAACAAACGCAGGAGAGGGTGTGGAGAAAAGGGAACCCTCCTACAGTGTTGGTGGGAATGTAAATTGACACAGCCACTATGGGGAGAACAGCATGGAGGTTCCTCAAAAAACTAAAAATAGAGATGCCATATGATCCTGCAATCCCACTCCTGGGCATATATCCAGAGAAAACGATAATTCGAAAAGATACATGCACCCCAATGTTCATGGAGGCACTATTTACAATATGGATGCAAATAGAGATTAGCATACTAAGTGAAGTAAGCCATAAAGAGAAAGACAAATACTATGTAGTATTACTTATATGTGAAATCTAAAATATGACACAAATGAACCTATCTATGAAACAAAACAGACTCACAGACATAGAGAACACACTTGTGGTTACTAAGGGGGAGGGGTTTGGGGAAGGATGGACTGAGAATTTGGGGTTAGTAGTTGTAAACTATTACATAGAGAATGGATGAAAAACAATGTCCTACTGTATAGCACAAGGAACAGGATATTCAATATCCTGAGATAATCCATAATGGAAAAGAGTATAAAATAGACGTATATATGTGTATAACGGAGACACACTGCTATACGGCAAAAATTAATACAACATTGTAACTCAACTATATTTCAATTAAAAAAAAGTATCAGTTGATGTGAACAACACTAAAGGCCAAATGATATTCAGAGTCATATACAGAGCATTCTATCCAACATACACTGAATACACAGTCTTCTCAAGTGCAGAAAAAATATTTTCTAGAAAAGACCACATGATAGACCACATATCAAATCTTAGTAAACTCAGGAAGACTTAAATTATACCAAGTATATTGTCTGACCATATTATTAAACTAGAAATCAATAACAGGAGGAAAACTGGAGCAATAATGAATACAAAAAAATGACCAACACTCTCCTGACCAACTAATTTATCAAAGAATAAATTTAAGAATAAATAGGACAGTATTTTGAGACAAACTGAAATGGAAACACAGTATACTAAAAGCTATGGGATGCAGCAATAGGAATGTTAATAGGGAGGTTTATTGTGACAAATATCTTACAAATTAAGAAAGATCTCAGATAAAAAACCGAACTCTTCTCTTCAAAGACCTCGGAAAAGACCAAACTGAGCCCAAAATTAGCAGAAGGAAAAACATTATAAAGATTACAGCAGAAATCAATGTGATAGAGAAGAGGAAAACAACAGAAATATTAGCGATCCTAAGAAGTGGTTCATTAAAAGATAAAATTTCAAACCTTTAGCTAGACTAACCAAGAAAAAGGAGCGAAGACGAAAATCACCAAAATTATAAATAAAAGAGAAGACTTTACATCTCTACTACACAGATAAGAAGGAAAACATGTTACTTTGAACAACTACATACTAAAAAACTGGGCAACCTAGATAATTGGAAAAATTCTTAGAAACAAACAACTTACCAAAAGTGAATTAGGAATAAAGAGAAAATCTAAATGAAGCAATTAGTAGTATGGAAATTAAATCAGTAATCAAAACTCTTCAAATGAAGTAAAACACAAGATCAAATGGCTTCACTGGTAAATTTTACCAAATATTTAATCCGTTAATGCCAATCCTCAAAGTCTTCAAAAAAGAAAGAGAAAAAAATGGATGAGGAGGGAAAACTCCCAAACTCATTTTACAAGGCCAGCATTACTTTGATATTATAATCTGAAATGGACAATGCCAGTTACAGGCCAATAACACTGATGAATATAGGTTTCAAAATTTTGAATAAATACTAGCAAATCAAATAAATATGATGCATCATATTAATAGAACAAAGGAAAAATATAATATCAATAGGCACAGAAAAAGCATTTAATAAAATAGGTATAAAATGAATGTAACTCAACATAATAAATGTCAAATATCGGGGCTTCCCTGGTGGCACAGTGGTTAAGAATCTGCCAGCCAATGCAGGGGACATGGGTTCAAGTCCTGATCCGGGAAGATCCCACATGCTGCGGAGCAACGAAGCCCGTGCGCTACAACTACTGAGCCTGAGCTCTAGAGCCCGTGAGCCACAACTACTGAGCCTGTGTGCCACAACTACTGAAGCCCACATGCCTAGAGCCCATGCTCCACAACAAGAGAAGCCACATAAATGAGAAGTCCACGCACCACAACGAAGAGTAGCCCCCGCTCACAGCAACTAGAGAAAGCCTGCGTGCAGCAACAAAGACCCAATGCAGCCAAAAATAAATAATTTTTTTAAAAAGGCCAAATATGACAAGGTCACAGTTCAAGGCAAGTTCAAGTTCACTCAAGAGTGAAAGTGTGCAACTTTTTCTCTAATATCAGAAACAAAACAAGGGAGTCCACTCTCATCACTCATTCAGCATAGTAATGGAAGTCCGAGTCAGGGCAATCAGTCAAGGAAGAGAAATAAAAGGCATCAAAATTGGAAATTAAGAAGTACAAATGTGTCTATTTTAAGATAACATGATTTTATATATAAAAACTCTGAAAAACTTCACCAAAACTCTGATAAAACTAATCAACATAATCAGTAAAGTTGCAGAATAAAAACTTAAAATGCAAAAATCAGTCATATTTCTATATACTAGAAAATATTTATCTAAGGAGATGAAAGATAGCTACAATACAAGCTACAATACACTGATGAAAAAATTTCGAAAAGACAGAAATAAACGTAAAGCTATCCCTTGTTCATGATTGGAAGAAAAATGTTTTTTAAATGTCAAAGCCATCTATGGATTTAATGCAATTCCTATCAAAATCCAATGGCATTTTTAAAGTAGAAAAAAACAACACAGAAATGTATGAGGAATCACAAAAGAACTTGTATATGCAATGCGATCATGAGAAAGAACAACAAAACTGGAGGTGTCACATTCTATGATATCCAACTCTATTATAAAGCTATAGTAATGTAAATAGTATGGTACTGTCATGTAAAAAGGCATACACAACAATGGAATCGAACTGAGAATGCAGATATACACCCATGCATATAAGGTCAACTAATAGTTGATAAGGCAGGCAGGAACACTCGGTGGAGAGACAGTGTCTTCATTAAACAGTGCTTGGAAAACTGCATAGTTACATGCAATAGAATAAAACTAGACTCCTGTCTAACACCACTCATGACAATTAAATAGAAATAAGATAAGATAAAGACAACTGTAAGACAGGAGGCCATAAAACTCCTGGAAGAAAACAGTAAATATCTTTTAACACAGGTCTTAAATATTTTTGATGATACCTTAAGCACAAGCAACAATTTAAAAAATCAACAAGTGGAGCTATATCAAACTAAAAATCTGTTACACAGCAAAATAAATAATCAACAAGATGAAAAGAGCCTATGTAATCAAACATAATATTTGCAAACCTTATAACTAATAAGGAGTTGATACCCAAAATACATCATAGAACTCAATAGCACAAAAAAAAATTAAGCCAACTAAAAACTGTGCTAAAGACCCCAATAGACATTTTTCCAAAGAAGATATGTGAATGTACAACACATACATGAAAATGTGTTCAAAGTCACTACACATCAGGGAAATTAAATCAAAACCACAATGAGATATCACCTCAGGACTGTTAGAATAGAATTCATCAAAGACACAAGAGATTTGCTAGCAAATGCTAGCAAAGATGTGGAGAAAAGGGATGATTTGTGTGCTTTTGGTTGTCTTATAAATTGGTTCAGCCTCTATGGAAAACACTAGAGAAGGCTTTCAAAATTTAATAGGGCTACCATATGGTCTAGCATTTTCATCTATGGGGATATATTGAAATAATTAAAACACTATGTTGAAGAGATATCTGCACCTCCATGTTCATAGCAGCAGTATTTATAAGAACCAAGACATGGAAAAAACGTGTGTCTATCAAGAGATGAGTGGATATAAACCTTGTGGTATATTTAGAAAATGGAGTATTATTCAGCCATAAGAAAGAAGGAAATCCTGCCATTGTTGACAATACGGATGGACCTTGAGGGAGTTATGCTAAGTGACAGAAGTCAGACCAAGCTTATTTGTGGAAAAAAAAAAAACTAATAGAAAAAGATGAGATTTTTGGTTACCAGAGGAGGGAGGTGGGAAGAGGGAGAATTGGATGAAGTCCAAAAGTACCACCTTGCAGTTGTAGGATAAATAAGTATTGAGAACGTTATGTACAACATGATGAATAGAGTTAACACTGCCATATGGTGTATTTGAAAGCTGTTTAGTAAGTAGATCTTAAGAGTTTTCATCCCAAGAAACTATATTTTCTTTTTCTTTTTTTTTCTTTTCTTGCATCTATATAAGATGATGTTTGTTGACTAATCTTATATAGATGCAAGAAAAAAAAAAAAAAAAAACTAATAGAAAAAGATCAGATTTTTGGTTACCAGAGGAGGGAGGTGGGAAGAGGGAGAATTGGATGAAGTCCAAAAGTACCACCTTGCAGTTGTAGGATAAATAAGTATTGAGAACGTTATGTACAACATGATGAATAGAGTTAACACTGCCATATGGTGTATTTGAAAGCTGTTTAGTAAGTAGATCTTAAGAGTTTTCATCACAAGAAACTATATTTTCTTTTTCTTTTTTTTTCTTTTCTTGCATCTATATAAGATGATGTTTGTTGACTAATCTTATATAGATGCAAGAAAAAAAAAAAAAAAAAACTAATAGAAAAAGATCAGATTTTTGGTTACCAGAGGAGGGAGGTGGGAAGAGGGAGAATTGGATGAAGTCCAAAAGTACCACCTTGCAGTTGTAGGATAAATAAGTATTGAGAACGTTATGTACAACATGATGAATAGAGTTAACACTGCCATATGGTGTATTTGAAAGCTGTTTAGTAAGTAGATCTTAAGAGTTTTCATCACAAGAAACTATATTTTCTTTTTCTTTTTTTTTCTTTTCTGGCATCTATACAAGATGATGTATGTTAACTAATCTTACTGCAATAACAATTACACAATATATGGAAGTATGATCATTATCATGTGCATTTTAAACTTAAATAATACTGTGTTCAATAATATCTCAAATCTTACTGCAATAACAATTACACAATATATGGAAGTATGATCATTATAATGTGCATTTTAAACTTAAATAATACTGTGTTCAATTATATCTCAATAAAACTGGGCAGAAAATTACAACTGCTTTCCAATAATGTCTTTGAAATTTAAAAATATCTTAAAAGAAAATGGAAACACAACTTGCTAAAGCTTATGGGCTGCAAGAAAAACAGTTATAAGTGAGTTTATTGCAACAAATACCTACAACAGAAAAACGAAAGATCACAAATAAACCTTACTTCTCAAGGGACTAGCAAACAAATGAACAAATCAGATAGCTCACAAGTAGCAAAGCAAGGAAATAAGACATATGAGAACAGAAATAAAACAGAGACCATGCAAACAATAGAAAATATCAATGCAAGAGGTGGTTGTTGAAATGAAAATAAAATTAACCTTTTAGCTACGCTAATGAAGAATAAAATAGAATACTCAAATAAAATCATAAATGAAAAAGGAGACATTACAACTGATGCAACAAAAATTCAACAGCTCATGATAGGTGACCATCAACAAATATATGGTATCAAATTTGATACCCAGAAGAAATGAATTCCTAGCAACATAAAAACTACCAAAACTGAATCATGAGGAAAGAGACCAACAGAACAACGATGAGTGAAGAGATTGTATCAGTAATACAAATTTCCAAAAAAAAAAAAAAAAAAAAAAGGCTAGGACCAGATGGTTTCACTGGGAAATTCAACCAAATATTTAAAACAAATTAAAACAAATCCATGTCAAACTTTTCTAAAAAACTTTGAGGTACATTCCCAAACTCATTTGATGAGTCCAGCATTATCCTGATACCAAAGCTAGATAAGAACACTACAAGAAAAAAAATTGTCAAGTATTACTGATATAGATGCAAAAATTCTCAGTGAAATACTAGCAAACAAAATTCAACAGTACATTGAAAGGATTATACACCATGATCAAGTGGAATTTATCCTTAGAATGCAAGGGTAATTCAATCTATGTCAATCAAACATGTGATGCACCACATTAAGAGAATGAAATATGAAGATCATATGTTTATCTCAATAGATACAGAAAGAGCATGTGAAATAATTAAAGAACCTTCCATGATAAAAAATACTCAACAAATTGTTCTACGTAGAATGTACCACAACACAATAAAGGTTATATTGAACAAATTCACAGCAGGCATCATACTTAATGGTGAAAGTTTGAACGTTTTTCTGCTAAAAATATAAACAAAATAAGCTTGTGCACTCTCACCACTCCTTTTCAGCATAATACTGGAATTCATAGCCAGAACAATTAAACAAGAAAAATAAATAAAAGAAATCCAAATTGAAAAGGATGAAGTAAAGCTATTTCTGTTTGCATTTAGTATAATCTTATATAGAGAAAATCACAAAGATTCCACAAAAAAT
>NC_041233.1:121507606-121512269 GCF_002837175.3 Physeter macrocephalus | reverse complement strand
ATTTGTTGAAGAGACTATCCTTCCCACTGAGTGTGCTTTGCTCCCATCTTAAATATTAGTTGCTTATACACAGGGGTTTACTTCTGGGCTGTCTATTCTGTTCCTTTCGTCTATGTGTGTATTTTAGTGCCAGTATCATAGTGTCGCATAACTACAGCATTGTAATATAGATTTGTTTTGTTGTTTAAAATAAATTTGTTTTTTTACTTATTTTTGGCTGGGCAGGGTCTTCTTTGTTCCGTGCGGGCTTTCTCTAGTTTCAGCGAGCGGGGGCTAATCGTAGTTGTGGTGTACGGGCTTCTCATTGTGGTGGATTCTCTCGTTGCAGAGCACGGGCTCTAGGAACGCGGGCTGCAGTGGTTCTGGCACGTGGGTTCAGTAGTTGTGGTTTGCTGTTTCTAGAGCAGAGTCTCAGTAGATGTGGCACACTGGCTTAGGTGCTCCGCAGCATGTGGGATCGTCCCAGACCAGGGCTTGAACTCATGTCCCCTGCATTGGCAGGCGGATTCCTAACCACTGCATCACCAGGGAAGCCCCTGTAATATAGTTTTAAATCAGGAAGGGTGATGACTCCCAATATATTCTTTCTCAGGATTGCTTTGGCATTTGGGGTCTGCGGGGGTCACATACAAAATTTTAAAATTGATTTCTCTATATCTGTAAAGATGCTGTTGGAATTTTGATAGAGAGTGCATTGAACTATTGATGCCCTTGGGTAGTATGGACATTTTAACAACAATAGTTCTTCTGATCCATGAACACAGTACTGTTTATCTTTCCACTTATTTGTCTTCTTCAATTTTTTTCATCAAAGTCTTGTAGTTTTCAAAGTACAAATTTTTCACTTCGTTAAGTTTATTCCTAAATATTTATTGGTTTTAATGTAATTTTCAATGGGGAAAGGATAGTGTCTTCAACGAATGCTGCTGGGAAAACTGGAAAACCAAATGTAGAAAAATGAAACTGGACACCTATCTTATACCACTCACAAATATTAATTTGAAGTGGATTGAAGACTGAAACATAAAATCAGATACTAAAAAAATCTTAGAAGAAAACATAAAGAAGAAGCTACTTAAAACTGGTTTGGGCAAAAATTTTGGGATATGATTCCCAAAGCATAAGATTGAAGACTGAAACATAAGATCAGATACTAAAAAACTCCTAGAAGAAAACATATAGAAGAAGCTACTTAAAACTGGTTTGGGCAAAAATTTTGGGATATGATCCCCAAAGCATAAGCCAGAAATGTAGAAACCAACAGATGGAATTATATCAAACTAAAAAGCTTTATATATATACATATATATATATATATAATATAAAGTCTACATACAGAGTAGGAGAGAATATCTTCATATCATTTGTTGCATCAAAGAGTATAAATTTTCAGTTTTAAGATGAGTAAGTTCTGGGAACTTTAATGTACAGTTTGGTGAGTATAGCTAACAATGCTGTAGTGTATATTTGAAAGTTGCTAAGAGACTAGATCTCAAAAATTTTACCACTCAAAAAAGTTAAAGATGTGAGTTTATGGAAGACTCCTTATAGTGGTAATCATTTCACACTATATATCTGTATCAAATCACCACACTGTACATCTTAAACTTACACAGTGCTGTAGGACAATTATGTCTCAATACGTCTGGAGAAAAAAAAAAAAACGAATTTCAAGATGGATAAAAGAGCATGAAACCAAGCATGGGCGTTTCTGAATGAAGAACCTTGTGTCATATCCATGTAGCTGGCCCCAGTTGTAACTGCAAAACCACAACGAAAATCTGATCACTGGTCCCCATCACCAGGGCTAACAACCTGCGTGAGCTCCCACCTTGGTTACTACAGCAGTCTCCTAATTGGCGCCCCAATTCGGCCTTTGCCTCCTCAGTCAGTTTGTAGGACAGGAGGCAGAGGAAGTCAGATGATAGCCCTCCTCTGCTTAAAACCATTCACCCAGAGTACAAACCAATGTCTTTTAAACGTCCGACAATCTGTTGACAACCCCAAGGGTTCTATCCCTTGCTCACTTAACATCAACCACTCAGCATTCCCAACTTTCCTCAAACAAACCAGCCACGTTCTTTCTTTACTGCATTTTACCTTGCTTTCTCCTCTGCCTGGAATCTGTTTTTGCCACCTATGCACACTATGGATGTCCTCCGTCATGTCTTTTAAGTCTTATTCATAGGTATTTACTGAGCAAGACTATGTGCCAGACTCTATTCAAGGCACAGATGTTTGGACACAGCATTTCTCTGATCTTACTGGAGTGGAGCATCATTTCATAAACTTGCTGGCTATTTTTTCTGGAAAAGAAGAGATACATAAATATGGGAGTGTAGGAATCGCTCAGGCATAATCCCAAATAATAGATACAGATGTTTAACTATCAGAAAGGCGGAGCATAGTTCCCAACTCCTTAAATGTGTCCTGCATGCAGTGACATCCTTCCACAAGGTACACACTCAATGGACGGGGGAAAAGTTTGATGTTACAGTGAGGAACTTGACAAACCCCACCTCAGCCAGGTGATCAAGGGCCACATCAACAGTAATAAGTCATCTGCAGAGCATGTGCCCTTGATATGAAGTGTGAATTCTATTTGTTCTTCTCCAGAATCACATAACCCCAGGCTAATCACGAGGGAGACAACGGGTTAAATCCAAATTGGAGACTATCAAGGTGATCAAAAACAAGAAATGTCTCAGAAACTCTAACAACTAACAGTGCCCTAAAGAGAAATGGCAGCTAAATGGAATGAGGGTGAGATATTCTGAATGCAATCCTAGAAGAGAAAAAGGTAAGTCTAAGAAAATTTGAAAAAAGAGTGGGTTGTAGTTAATAATCAGGTGTCAACACTAGTTCATTAACTGTAAAAATCTACTCTAATGACATGAAAATGTAATAAGATAGGAAACTGAGTCAGGGCTACTTGTGAAACCCTGCACTATTCTTGCAAATTTTCTATGAATCTAAAACAATTTTAAAATGAAATTGTATTAAATAAAATTTTTATTTTTTTCTAACACATTATTTGTAAATTGTCCTACCAGTAATTAATATTAATTTCCCCTGTCACCTAGTTGTACTGTTTCATTTTGATAAGTAGGATTTATAACAGAGAGAAGTAAATAACCCATGATAGTAGAAAATTTCCAATAACACCAATTTTACATATTTTATGTTAAATTATTAATGCACATGAGTATCATTATTTATTATATATTATGTTATTTGGGGCTTTTTTTTCTTTTCTTTTTGCTGTTGGCATTTTACTGGTATGGCTGTGTCCTGGGTCACTTTCTAAGAAGTCACTCACCAGAGAAGTCTGTCAGGACTCAGAAGCGAATCTACATGTCACTTCATGGCTGAACATATTGAAACAGCCCATTTATAAAATAAAAATAAAATAACTAATAATTCATTGTGACTGGCTCATTTATTCCAAGAATCCTTTTTAAAAATTGTGTTTCCATGCTTACATTTCATACTAATGGAACAAAATCAAATTATCTGCCAACTCAAATATCACATGAGAGTAATGAGAACAGAGTTGTGAACATAAAAATTTAATGTTTCATCCTGATATTTTCTAATCAGAAGTTTTTTTTTAAATATTCAAACTGAATTCCTAGCGGATAGCTGAAAGTGACAAAATCAGAAACCCCAAATGGCAGACAGGCTTGCTATGTTATTTGGGGCTTTTTTAAATTTTCTTTTTGCTGTTGTCATTTTACTGGTATGGCTGTGTCCTGGGTTACTTTCTAAGAAGTCACTCACCAGAGAAGCCTGTCAGGACTCAGAAGTGAGTCTACATGTCACTTCATGGCTGAACATATTTAAACAGCCCATTTATAAAAGAAAAATAAAATAACTAATAATTCATTGTGACTGGCTCATTTATTCCAAGAATCCTTTTTAAAAATTGTGTTTCCATGCTTACATTTCATACTAATGGAACAAAATCAAATTATCTGCCAACTCAAATATCACATGAGAGTAATGAGAACAGAGTTGTGACCATAAAAATTTAATGTTTCATCCTGATATTTTCTAATCAGAAGTGTTTTTTTAAAATATTCAAACTCAGTTCCTAGGGGATAGCTGAAAGTGACAAAATCAGAAACCCCAAATGGCAGACAGACTTGCAAGTGATTTTAGATGTTGCCATATAATGTTCCAGAAATAAATTACCTCTTAGAAGATTCCATAAAATTACTTGATGCTCAAACCCTGGAATGCTTCCCAATTTTATCAGACTTACATGTTATTATAATGTCTATATCCATTTAGCTAATGTTGTAGGTAAAGATGAAAAGTGATCTGTTCTTATGTGTTTAATACAGTTTCAAAACGTATATAATGTTCCTAAGCAATCAGGTTAGATCTGGAATACAAATGAAAATATGAAATGAAAGTACTTTTCCTTGCTTTGTACAAGAGCATTAGCCCATCATGTACATATATGTCAGATGAAAACGTACCTTCATGTTAAAAACAATGCCATCACTGCAAACGAAAGCTTTATTGATTGTACTGAAGTACAAGGAAAAAATAGATGTTATACACCTCAGGTAATTATGAGTATATTGGAAGAAGATAATGTTGACATAAAAATGCTTATGGTCACAGATATTATACAGGTGCAACCGTGGTAGGTGTA
>NC_041233.1:121505232-121507527 GCF_002837175.3 Physeter macrocephalus | reverse complement strand
AAAAAATCTTGACTATAGGAGAAAACGCATGCTTATTATAAGGCCTCTCCCCTTGTTTACAACCAATGTCAGAAAGTAACCTTGAACTAGGTTAGGAGAATAAAAACTTTAACAAGACATAGGAATACTCTTTCTGCTGTAGAAAATAAACCAAAAGAAAAAGTAAATGAATAAGCTATGAAGATTCTACAGATAGAAATATCAATTCTTATGGGAAAGAGGTTTAAAATAAAAAATAAGGAGATTATACATAACCTAATTTCACATTTTAGACGGAGATATACAATGTTAAGTTAAAAACCTTCATATTCTGTATTAGGAGAAAATTTATTTGCTATGAATGTATTTAATTTACAAAAAGCAGCCCCTGTCTTACCTTTTAAGTATGCTGTTGAAGTTTTAAGTTTTAAAATAGTTCATCTTAAATGGTCTTATGAAGTATGCAATGGTTGGTATTTTAATAATCGTCACTGTGCCTGGAACTGCTCAAAGTGATTCACAATTTTTAAAATTACATTCTTATATCAATTTGGTATTGACCTGAATATTATGATTTTTAATCATACTAGTCACATTGGAACATTGCAGAAGATTTTTCAATGAGCTTATGTGTATAAATATTTAAGTGTGTTACTGTATTATGAGAAAATTTCAAACACAGCCATATTTTGACTTGAAAATGAGAAAAAAACTAAGAAGTACATTTTAAATATTGCTGACTGTGGGCCTTCCCCGGTGATGCAGTGGTTAGGAATACACGCGCCAATGCAGAGGACACGAGTTCGAACCCTGGTCCGGGAAGATCCTAGATGCCGCGGAACAACTAAGTCCGTGAATAATAATAAATATTGCTGAGGTAAAAAAATGCACAACATGAGAGTTGTGAGTTATGTTTTATTTGGGGGCAAAATAAAGACCATATACTGGGAGACAGAATCTCAGATAGCTCCAAGAAACTGCTCCAAAGAGGCAGGGGGAAGGTCAGTATATATGTGATTTTGGTGAACGGGGAGTACATGCAATCGAGCACATATATTTTTTGCAGAAGGTTTTTGCTCGTCTCATGCAGGCTACAGCTAGTCACGAGGAGCAGACGTCACCATGAAGGATTTCATTGCTTCCTAGACACGAGGAGATACAAGAACTGGGCTCATAAAATCAGCTCCTACAAGTATCTAACTCTCTGAAGAGCTGTCCTGCCAGCTTCCCCCGAGCACAGAGCGCCTCATTTCTGCTCTCCACCCTGAACTCCTTTCAGGGGGTGTTGCAGGTCAGCAGCTGCAGCAGCTGCACCAGCACCTGATTTAATCCTTGGCGAGGTAGATGGCAAGTGCCTATCCATAGCTGACAATACGCTCCAAATAATTTTATTCCTTTAAGACAGGAAAGTAAAAGTACAATAAATTCTGATTCTGACATGTTTAAACCATAAAACCTAACATATTGTGATTTACTACACATTTTTTTTTACTTTTTCAATATATTTTTAACTACATCCACGTTACCTGCGCATCATGCGTGTATAGTCTGTTAGTTAAGGTCTTTGAAGAAAGGGATAAGTGGATAATTCCGTGCGGTTGAGGACAAGGGGCGGAAACATTTCTCTTGGCCACTAAAGAAAAGGGACATTTTGACAACATCCGGGGGCGTCTGAGGAAACACAGCAGAGTCTGTCCGCGACAGTGAACTCTCCCCGTCGCCCGCGCCCCCTCTCCTTCCCCGCGGCCAGAGGGTCCGGGGCGCAGCCGCGCCGCCTGCGAGGACACGCGCTTCCCGCGCTCCGCCCCGCCTGGGTCTCCTCCCGCCAACCGCCCCGCATCCGGAACAGACGCCCCGCCAGGAACAGCCTCCACGCCCCCGGCCCCTCGGAGACCGGATCCGAGGGACAGCAAGCGACATCGAACGTTCCCTGAGAAGGTGGGCATACACCGTGCGGGGCGGCGGGAAAGGAAGGCGCGGAGCCGCGAGGAGCGGGCACAGCCCCTTTTTACCGGCCGGGGCGCGGGCGGGGAACGTCTTCCTCCCGCAGACCAGCCAGCCCCACGCGCGGGCCCGCAGCCGCCATGGCGCCTCCCCTCCGTCCTCAGGGAAGACCGCCCATCCACTGCGGGTGCAGTCGCGCATGCGCCCCATCGCCTGTGACATAGTGGCTTCGTGGTCTCCCTGCAGGCCCTTGCGGGCAGTGCAGGATGCTCAGGACTCACTGGAGAACATGTGCCCCCTCCCAGCCAGGATGCTAATTTACTCAAAATCTTAGTGCCCCAGCCTCTCTGCTGATGGCACTGGTGATGCTCT
>NC_041233.1:121502969-121504441 GCF_002837175.3 Physeter macrocephalus | reverse complement strand
AAGTTACCCGCTTAACAGATATACATGAAAATATCAGTTGTTTGAACCTTTCATAAAGTTACACTCCCATCATATAACAGCTCAACAAAGGCTTTGAAAGAGCCAATGATTCTGCGTGTTGATTTTCCTCCAATGAGAGATTCAGGGACCCAGCAACCTTCGCTTTGTGGATTTTCCATCATCAACATGTGCTTTCAACTACGGGTATGTTCCTTGGGTTTATTCCATTCAGTTGTAAAGAGAAAATGTATGGCACATGATGGAGCGTATTTTCAGGGCCTGAGCCTATACAGAGCAAATATCACTTCCACCCCCAATTTACTTGCTGGGAACCACTTCACTGGGAATGATATTATTCCCTAGGACTCCAGAGGATATGGGCGTTTTAGCGACTTCAGGTGGGGGCATCAGAAAGAGCTCATCTTTGAGCAGAACCCTTCTTCCTGTGTTCATGCTGGTGCAGGCAGGTGGGGTACAGGTGCCCTAAGTGTCTCTTGCTTGTGCTAGGACATCAACAGGTGCCCTGGCCACTCATGCTACATGTCCGCCTGCATCTGCCCTTGTTAGGAAGCCTGTGCACCTTTGCCTGCCTGAGCTGACTCACGCCAACAACCCATCTATTATCGCTGGAGCCTGAGAACCAGCCTGGCTGTGCACGTGCCTATGCATCTCTGCATCGAAGCCCTCTCTATATAATTTAAAAACTGAAACCCAGAAAGAGGCAGGGACATGCCTAGGACACCATATGTGAGCAGAGGCCAGAAGAAAAGTGAAGGAATCCAGCTTCCTAAACCAGGCCTCAGTCCCTCCCATCGTGTTTTTTATGTTTGTTTGTTTGTTTGCTTTTTGCAGTAGGCGGGCCTCTCACTGTAGTGGCCTCTCTCGTTGTGGAGCACAGGCTCCGGTAGCGCAGGCTCAGTGGCCATGGCTCATGACCCTAGCCGCTCCGCGGCATGTGGACTCTTCCCGAACCGGGGCACGAACCGTGTCACCTGCATTGGCAGGCGGATTCTCAACCACTGTGCCACCGAGGAATCCCCATATTTGGTTTTGAAATAAGAGCCCCTAAGATCCTGCTGAACTCCTGCTAAAACGGTGCAGTTTGGGTCATTACTCTGTCCGCATCTCCATGCAGACACAAGTATGCACAAATGGAAATATGGTTCACAGCTGGGGATGATGCGAGTGCGGTTAAGGAAGAGAAAACACAATGTAAGTGCTGAGGAGAGCAGGAAAAGGTTGGAGACAGCTCTGCCGTGGAGCAGGGACGTCCAAGCCCTGGCAGTGTGTCCAGAGGTCCAAAGCATGAGGGGGATTCTCCAAGTTCCCATAGTCCTGCCTGGGCGTGGGCCATCTCCCTAGTGTTCTCCAGGGGACAGGGCCTGGGATCTTACTGTCCACCATTCTGATCTTCTAGAACCCGGCTGAGCACACACTCCATTCCCCAGTGTAGACAGTGCTGCAGGGGAGAA
>NC_041233.1:121501297-121502696 GCF_002837175.3 Physeter macrocephalus | reverse complement strand
TGGGGAAACGAGGCCTTGTGAGCAGAGGGGGCAGAACCTCAGACCCAGAGCCAGGGTTCTAGAAAGAAGACCAGTCCTAGTTTGGGCCTCGTGGTCCTCATTTGGATGTGGGGATATCATTGTTTAGGCTGAGGTCATCCCTCACGAGTAAAGAGACACCACAGTGATGGACAAAAAGGTGGGGAAAAGGAAGCTTCTGAGGCCCCTCTCACTGCACTCCTGGAGCCTCTGTGTTCTACTCTATGCCCCTGTGACTCTGAGGAGCCTCTGTGTTGAGGACACCCCAAAAAAGGTATCCCTCTTTGGGGGGAGTGCAGCCCCGGGGCCACACTTGTAGTGCTGGCCACCTAGGCGCAGACAGGCTTTTGTATCACTGATGCCCACTGAGTGTCACATAAAGGACTCTGTGGTCCCCCCCTGCTTCACAAACAACTTTAAACTCTTGTGAGTAGCATTCACCTCCACAGTCCAGATGTTTCAAAGGGAGGAGGGCGCCAAGATAGTCACAACTCTTTATATGACAGCTGAAAACATCTGTGCTTGATTCCTCAATTCAGGGATAAGAGAGAGAGAAGTGGAAAATTAGAGAGGGAATAAAAGGAAGGTGACCGATTTTTGAAATTAAAGCATACACATGACACTCCATCACTTTGGCTAAAATCTGCTGATTGAGGTATTTGCTAACCACTTAGTAGTTACACAGGGGTATATAGAGCAAAGGTGGGGTCCTTGGGAGCCATATGGAGGCTGCCCACCACACAGGCCGATTTGAGTCACTTGGGTCGCATTCAAATTATAACAGGAAACAATTGAACAGTTTTACTCCAAAGAGTGACAATGTGTGAATTTCCATTCATTTCAACCCCCTCATGCTGCTGACCGAAAAATGAGGCCAAGAGGGGAAGTGACTTTTCCAATATCAACTTGCTGAAACTCAGACGTCTTTTGAGTTATTTTATGCTGTGTCCCACCCTTTCTTGTAATTTTTCAGTCTCTCTTTTGTGCCTTACACACACGTGGCTCCAGCCACAGCTGTTATATATATTATCTCAATGCACAAGGTCATGCTCCTAGAAAGGACATTCTAGCCGATCTCCACTGTGCAAGGTGGAAGAGTCAGGAACAACTGAGAGGAGCAGAGTGTTTTCCAGAACACAGACCTGGTGATGAAAAGGCCTGATTTCAGCTCTGTCTCCTGAAAGTTAGGACCATAGTTACATTTCCGGACAGCTGTGGCCAGGGCTGTGTCACCTCATCGTGAACAAAAAAGAGGATGACATGGGGGGGCGTCGAGGAGGAGCAGTTAACAGCGTAGAAGCAGATTTGGGTAGATTTGATTGAAGGGAGGATCTCAGGTAATAAAATCTTGAATAAGTGACCTCACTTCCTTGGTGAGAGG
>NC_041233.1:121499237-121500705 GCF_002837175.3 Physeter macrocephalus | reverse complement strand
CAATCTATTCTCCTGTTGTGCCCCACTTTTCAGAGGCTCTGGGCTGAGGGACTTTTCGATCGCTGTGGAGATTGCTCAGCCCTCATCACCGATACTTCTGGCCATTTGGCAGGAGGCACTGCAAGGTAACAGAGGGCAGCCCAGTGCAGGCCAGCCCCATACGGCAGCCCAGCATTGTGTGTGTGTGAAAGGGGTGGCGGGGGCAGGGGATGAAGTGTACGTCCTTCCAGGGCAGGAGCGGGTTGTCAAGTGTCGGCAGCCTGGGGGGTCTGTCGTGCCACACCCCAGGTCTTGGCTGGCAGGATGAGAGGTGAGTGCTCGAGACCAAGATCATCTGCATACCTGTTAAGCCTGAGAACTAGAGCTTTCATCTGCTTTCCCCTCTGGATGGGGGACTTGACAGATGTCTCTCTGTACCTGAACTGAGGAACAGAAATTCTCATGAGGACTCTCCCTGTGGCAATGTTCAAGTAGGCTCCTGATCACTCCTAGCCCAGCTACCAGACAGTGCCTTCGCAGAGCTCCACCCGGAAATCTTTGAGGCGTTGGTCAATGGGCTCAACTCTTCCACCTTTCTAGGCAAGGGGCAGGCCGCCAACAACATCTAATTCTGGTCTGGAGTGAGAACAGGTGCAGAGGAGTCTCAAATTCCAAGATTTACAGGTGATCAGGGTTGGCCTAGAACCCAAACATGAAAGTGGCAAGTCCCTGGGGTCCTCTGAGGAATGTGGTTTTTCCAGGGCCTTCTACTCCACATCAAGATCAGGCCAAGTCTCAGGCAGCTTAGAGGGAATGTCATGCAGCCCATGCTTTGGGCAGTTCCCTGTTTGACCTGCATGATCTTGAGTACTTGTATGTATTCCTAACCGTCTATTTTCTCATGTCTATAGTGATGTTTACTGATGACTAACTGGGAGAATGCACTTAAAACAGGGCGGTGCTAGTGTTCCTCAGGTAACAGAATGCCTTGAAGGGGTCAACTGTTTATCACCCCCCTCCATTTAAATTGTACTTTTAAACCTAGAAACTTTTTGGGGGTGGGCACTCAGGTCCTCCTCTTGCACCAGTTCCTGAGATGCTAGGAGTTTGTGGTCTGAACTCTACATACTGATCCTACTGGTGATTTATGGTGATGTCACTGTGTATATGTCCTTCCTTGTCCACTCGTTGTGAAAAGAGACAACCCTGTCCCCAGATGATGCCTGAATAATGTTGCCCCTCAAAACAGGCACAAGGAAGAATCTGAGAGAGTCCCTGGTACCAGCTTTCCCAGGTAGAAACATCACCTACACCAGGCTGTTCCTATGCTCCTATCAGGCCTTCACTCCTGCCCAGCAGGTCCTGCATGAGCAGTTTCATAGGCGAGGGCTGCCCCAGCCACAGCATGGTGCACCTCTCGGAGCTTCACTTTGCTCTTCTCACAAGTAGGGGTATGTAAGAATGAACCTCGTAGGGTTACTGTAGCAAG
>NC_041233.1:121494490-121498873 GCF_002837175.3 Physeter macrocephalus | reverse complement strand
TTACTGTAGCAAGTCACGGTAGATGCTTTCCTGGTGGCTGGCTCTGCAGAGAAGGCTGCTGGCCATGCTGTGTGTCTTCACATTTATATTTCTCTCTCCCCAGTGAAGAAGCTCTCTGCCTCATCCTGCACTGGCCTGTGGTCTTTCTGAGTTGGGAAAAGCACATGAAAATCACCCTGGTTTCCTATTTGCAAGGAAGCTTTGTGGTTGCCTCCATCTGCTTCTGGACCTAGTCCTTGGTGTGGCCAGATTAGGAATTTCTGGGGGCAGGCAGAGGAGCTCCAGGCACACCCAGATAACTGGGATGGTTCTGGTTCCTCTTCACTCATTCAGCAGTATATATTAAGTACGCAGTACATGCAGGCATTTTCCTAGACACGAAATTTAAAGAATAAAACAGACACAATCCCTGGGGCTCAATTACAAACTGAGTTTCAGATCACCTGTCTAGACATCTTAAGTAGTCATGTCCACAGTGCATTTGAAGTGATGCCCTCATGGCTGCCTCTGGATATGGGTGCTCCTCCCCTATTAGAACACAAATATGAACCACAGGACCAACTAAAACTCTGAGTGGTCTTGGGCTCACAGCCTCTTCTGTCGACTCACATACCACAGTGCTAGGCCTCAGCACAGACTGGGAGTGTGGGGGCTGTGCTGGGCAATGACAGGCAGAACCCTGGAGCTCACACATCTTTCAGTTCCCATGGGAACGCTTATGTCTGGGGGCTTCCCCTGAAGAAGAATATAAGTCAGAAAGCTGTGGATAGGGTCCCAGCCTCCCTGGGAATCAGAGGGGTTGAGTTAGGCCCTGAGAGGCTCATCCCCTCCATAGCCCCATCTCACTCCACTTGCGCTCCCTACATCCCCCTCCTCTGGCACACATAACTGGGGACCAAAAGAGGAGGTGAGGTGAGCAACATGTTCACAAGCTGTCTCAAGCTCGGTCCTGATGGTCAGGTGCATGGAGGATGGAGTATGCTGTGGCCATGACCGTGGAGAGGAGAGTGTCAATAAGAACACCAGACTCACAGAATCTCTGTCTGGCTTACGCCTTCCAGTACAAGGATAACCACAGTGGTGTTGGAAGTGGGCTGAGCCCATCATCTGGGTCCAAGCGCCAAAGGAGGGTGCTGCAGGTGCACAGCATTGAGAGGCCAGGCATCTGGCTCTTTTCCACACGTGACTCCCCCCACGCTATGTCTCTCATCTTAGGCACCTGTCTGTGTTAGTACCTGCAGCTTACCTGGCAGCCCCTGCTCTGTCCTTTTTTTAGGCTAAAGTTGGCCTACATGCAGGTCAGTTTGCCTGCCTCACATATGAAACACCATGCCCCATTTTCCTGGTCCTGAAGGAGATTTTAGAGTTCACTGAGGCAAAGCCAGAGGGTAAGAGGGACTGCAGGCAGGGAAGATTCTCTGCAGTAGGGTTCAGGTATTCCTTTTAAAGACAGTAGATAGTTCTGTTTTGGGGAAGGCACAGGGAAAGTCAGTTACGTGGGAGAACCTTTCTCTTTTTCTTGCTCTAGTGCCAGCTCCAAGGTTCTTGCTTGCTGAAGGGTCAGAAGTAGGGTCACCGCAGGGCCTAGAGACAGCTGCACCAGGACCGTTCGCTCCGATGGGTGTGCGGAGTAGGTGGGCACTCATGGTGTGCCTGGGGCAGGTCTCCCCTGTGCAATAAGCTGCCCCACACCTGCCTTTCCATGGCCTGGACTCCTATGATGAGGGTCCAGATCCCCAGCTCCACCACTTACCAACCACGTAACCTGGGCAAGTTCACTGTCCATCTGAGACCAGTAGAGACGGACAATGAGAGGACTTCCCCCACAGAGTGGCTGGGCAGATTAAAAGAGGTAGAACAGATAGAACATCAGGCAGAGCCTGGAACAGTGGTTGGGGGAGGAGAGCTCACTGTGTGCAGCCAGGTACCCGGGTCACCTCCAATCTGCCCAGAGAGGCAGCAGCCCCAGCACCTAATACACAGCTGAAGTGCATTTAACCTCAACGGAGAGAAACAGACAAAGCCCGTGATTGTAGCTGCACAGAGGAATGTGCATTTGAACAGGGAATTAGGGCAGAATGGTGACCAAGGTGGGTGGAAGATACTCCCTTGTGTTGAGCAGAACTGAGCTGCCTTCTGGAGCTGGCAGTTAGTGGAGATAGGCTGACTCGGCTTTATCCTCCACCTCTGAGTTCCTAGTGTCACTCAGGCCCCTGCCGTGTATGCAAATATGGGGTGTGACAGACCCATGTGACATTCCCCCTGCTCTCCAGGACGTGTTCAAGAAGGTGGTTCCCACTCAGTGCCTGGGCTCCATCTGGTCCCATAAAACACATTTGGAAATGAGCACATGGCACCAACCATCCACTCCACTCTCACCCAGTTCAACAATGTGGCCAAGTGCGTCATCACCACCTGCCTCAGGGACCCGAGCATCATGGCCCAGGAGAGGTCCTGGGTGGTGAAGCACTGGATGAATGTGGTCAGGGTCTGCCATGGGAGGTGCAGCAGGGTCACTCTCCAGTCCTGGAACTGCCACTTCCACTGTAACAGCTTTCAAGATTGAAGTCGGTGTTCTAAGCCCCTGCACAATCCCTGTGAGTCCGGAGATAGATGGGTCCCAGGGTGAACAGCTGGAGTTTCTCCCCTGTGGAAGGATACTCCAAAATACCCGGAGTGAGAGAGGATGCTGGGCACTGCCCAGATAAGAGATAAAAGAGCACATATTCCTCATTCTCGAAGTCAAGGAGACCTTCCCAACTACACAGGCGGAGAAAGGCTCTTTGAAGTTCAAAAAGGGAAGGTTAGGGTTAGAGATAGGGTTGGTGATGTCTGCGAACATCCCTGTTGTTCCCAACCTCCGGGCTAGTTGGAAAATAAGAGAAAGTACGACCACCGTGACACACGGAGGACGACTCCAGGCCCGGACACCCTCTCCTGGTCACAGACAACAGCCCGGGTGTTCCCCGCGGCCCGAGGGGCACCACAGCGTGCTGGTCGACACATCCAGTATGCCCAACACTTCCCAGAGCTCAGCGCCAGCCTCAGAAGCTGTAGACCTGCTCAGCCAATCTCCGACGACAACATGAACCGCCCACGCCCCGGCGTCACCGGAACAGTCGTCGCCAGAGTCGCTGGCCTCCCGGAACTCTGCCTCCGGCCCGGCGGCTGAATCTCAGCGCTCAGGAAGGTCACTGAAGCTCCGGATGGAAGGGACAGTCTTAACGCGACCGCTACTTGGCGCCCGACCAGTGGCCGGAAAGTCCGAGGGACGGATCCCGATTGCAGGCCGGCGAGGGTACAGCGCGGCCTGGCCAGACGCCCGAGTTCATCTCGGGGCGTCCGCCTCGGACCTAGCTCCTGGATCGGCACCGCGGAAAGAGACCCCGGCAACAGGAGAAGAGGGCAGGGGACTGGGAAGAGGTCGCCGGTAGGCTGCCGCTGAGAAGAGCTCCCCACTCGATTCCCGGCGGGGCGGGCGCACTAGCGGCCCAGAGCGCTCGGGCGGGTCCCTGCTCCTGGGAGCACTTAGGGATTTTGCGGGGACTTGGGCTGCGTGGACTGTAAAACTGAAACCATGAAAGTACACGTAGAAAACATGTATGAATGATTTTTAGTCTATGGTTTTGAAACGGAGTCCTTGCAAATAATGTTTTTTAAGTCCAGAAACCATCAAAGAAATGAATGATAAACTTGACCACAAATTCATCTTTACATATGGCACAAGCAAAGTCCAATGATAAGAAACCGGTGTGTGAGGAACATTTGTGCCAATACATGTGTAAAAAGATTACTGATATCAGAATCACTTAATATAAAAACAGAACATTCAGAAAACATAGACATTAAGAGGGACCAGGAAAAGAAATTCTAGTACGTCTACACAACGCAATATTATCAATGTGTGTTTTATTTACTGACATTTTTAAAGGAGGTAAATCTGTAGGTGGAAAGATGTTGACTTGGAAAGATATTGATGATGGACTGTTCAACGGAAATAGCAAGTTGTAGGACTTCCACTGGTGCTAAAAATAATAATTAAAACATACACACACAAACACACAGGAGAGGCTATAGCATCCATTTGATCCTACGGGAAAATATGACTCTGGAATCAACCACATAAATGTGTCATTCAGGAGAAATCATCTAAATCACCTTATTCAGTCCTTAATCAAAATTTCACTTATTAACAACAATTTTCTGAGAACCTCAAATATTTCAGAATTACTACTGTTATGAGGATTGGAAGGTAAATAATACTATGTCCTTACCTTCATAGACTTCTGCTTCTTAATACAGTAAATTAAACTACTCTGCAAAATAAAACTTCAGATATTAAAAATTAAATGTAAATAATGGTTTACACATTCTATAATTCTA
>NC_041233.1:121490161-121493848 GCF_002837175.3 Physeter macrocephalus | reverse complement strand
TAATTGTTTGGATTCGAAAATAAACTTTTGAAAGTCAATAATGGTTTTTATTAGAATAGAAAAGCTGCTGCACATGTCCCTTAAAAATCCATTTATCTGCCATTTTATTTGAACATCCATGGGGCACCATTTTCAAGAATACTGTACAAGAGGATCTCTATTTTAATCATTATTTTGGGCTCCTAATTTTCTCTTAACTTAATTTTAGAGAATCCAAAACACCCCAAGTAACACACTATTGCCATACAGACATTTCCTGAAATGTGCTATAAGCTATATACATTATTGATTAATTTGAAATGAAATGTATTTATAAATACATAAGAAAAAACCAAAATGTATTTTCTTTGTGTTATTATTATGCAAGAATGCACTTTTAAGAAAGAAGTGTTATAGCAGATGCAAGAATCTCTGGAAGTTGCATGAAAATGCTTTTGTATTTAATAACTGAAAATTATGTAGTTCTAGACGGTGGTTATTTTTGTTACGTTTTCAGAAACCTATTAAATTATGTAACCATTATTTCATCAATGTGACCATTTTTAGAGTTTGCTTTACTCCCAAGTGTAAATTAGAACTCATTAACTCCCGATAGCTTTCTATCAATAAATTATTCTTTTTTTAAAAATAAATAAAATAAATTTATTTATTTTAAAGAAAAGGATCCTATAATGAAAGAAGCTTCTCTTTCAAAAAGCAGTGATGCACAGGGATAAGAGTTCTTGTGCAATGTGCAGATAAAATAAAAATGAAGTTCGTTGCTATCGTCATCCTTAGTGCAATTACACTACTCTGATTTTTTTCAGTATACCTGGAAAATTAAATCTGTGATCACTGTTAAAGTCATATTTTTTTAAAATACATGTATATTAGAGTATACTTACTTCGCAATACTGTGTTAGTTTCTGCTGCACAACAAAGCGAATCAGCCATATGCATACATATATCCCCATATCCCTTCCATCTTAAGCCTCCCTCCCATCCTCCCTATCCCACCCCTCTAGGTCATCACAAAGCATCAAGCCAATCTCCGTATGCTATGCTGCGGCTTCACACCACCCAACTGTTTTACATTCGGTAGTGTAAATACGTCGAAGCTACATTCACTTCGCCCTCCCACCCCGTGTCATCAAGTCCATTCTCTATGTCTACATATTTATTCCTGCCCTGCAACTATGTTCATCAGTACCTTTTTTGTTTTTTTAGTTTCCATATATATGCGTTATCATACGGTATTTTCTTTTCCTCTTTCTGACTTACATCAGTCTGTATGACGGATTATGTCCTTCCACCTCACTACAAATAACTCAATTTCCTTTCTTTTTATGGCTGAGTACTATTCCATTGTATATATGTGCCACATCTTCCTTATCCATTCATCTGTCGATGGACATTTAGGTTGCTTCCATATCCTGGCTATTGTAAATAGCGCTGCAATGAATATTGTGGTGCATGTCTCTTTTTGAATTATTGTTTTCTTAGGGTATATGTCCAGTAGTGGAATTGCTGGGTCATATGGTAGTTGTCTTTTTATTTTTTAAGGAACCTCCATATTGTTTTCCATAGTGGTTGTATCAACTTACATTCCCACCAACAATGTGGGAGGGTTCCCTTTTCACCACACCCTTTCCAGAATTTATTGTTTCTAGCTTTTTCAATAATGGCCATTCTGATTGGCGTGAGGTGATACCTCACCTTGATACCTCAAGGTGACACCTTGATTTGCATTTCTCTAATAATTAGTGATGTCGAACATCTTTTCATGTGCCTCTTGGCCATCTGTATGTCTTCCTTGATGAAATGTCTATTTAGTTCTTCTGCCCATTTTTTTTATTGCATTCTTTGTTTTTTTAATATTGTGCTCCATGAGCTGTTTGTATGTTTTGGAGAATAATCCTTTGTCAGTTGCTTCATTTGGAAATAATTTCTCCCATTCTGAGGATTGTCTTTTTGTCTTGTTTATGGTTTCCTTTGCTTTGCAAAAGTTTTATGTTTAACTAAGTCGCATTTGTTTTTGTTTTTATTTCTGTTACTCTAGTACGTGCTTCAAAAAATACTGCTGTGGTTTATGTCAAAGAGTGTTTTTCCTATGTTTTCCTCCAAGTGTTTTATAGTGTCTGGTCTTACATTTAAGTCTTTAAACCATTTGGATTTTATTTTTGTGTATGTTGTTAGGGAGTGTTCTAATTTCATTCTTTTACATTTACCTATCCAGTTTCCCCAGGACCAATTATTGAAGAGGCTGTCTTTTCCCCAATGTATGTTCTTGTCTTATTTGTGGTAAATTAGGTGCCCATGTGTGTGGGTACCTGTACCATCCTGTACCATTGATCTATATTTCTCTTTTTGTGCAAGTACCATACTGTGTTGATTATTGTAGCTTTATGGTATAGTTTGAGGTCAGGGGGCATGATTCCTCCAGCTCCGTTTTTCTTTCTCAAGATTGCTTGAGCTATTCGGGTTCTTTTTTCTTTTCATACGAATTGCAACATTTTTTGTTCTAATTCTGTGAAGAAAGCCATTGGTAGTTAGAAAGAGATTGCGTTGAATCTATAGTTGGCTTTGGGTAGTATAGTCATTTTCACAATATTGATTCCTCCAATCCAATTATATGGTATATTTCTCCATCTGTTTATGTTATCTTTGATTTCTTTCATCAGTGTTTTATAGTTATCTGAGTACAAGTATTTCACCTTCTTAGGCAGGTGCATTCCTAGGTATTTTATTCTTTTTGTTGCAAAGGTAAATGTGAGTGTTTCCTTAATTTCTCTTTCTGACTTTTTGTTGTTGGTGTATAGGATTACCAGAGAATTCTGTGCATTAATTTTGTATCCTGAAACTTTACCAAATACAATGATTAGTTCTAGTAGTTTTCTGGTGACATCTTTAGGTTTTTCTATGTATAGTATCCTGTCATAGGCAAATATTGACAATTTTACTTCTTCTTGTCCAATGTGGATTCCTTTTATTGCTTTTTCTTCTCTGATTACTGTGGCTAAGACTTCCAAAACTATTTTGAATAAGAGTGGTGAGAGTGGACATTCTTGCCTTCTTCCTGATCCTAGTGGAAATGCTTTCAGTTTTTCACCATTGAGTATGAGGCTTGTGCAGAGTTTCTCATATATGGCCTTTAATATGTTCAGGTAGATTCCCTCTATGCTCATTTTCTAGAGAGTTTTTCTCATAAATCAGTGTTGAATTTTGTCAAGAGCTTTTTCTGCATCGATTGCGATGATCATATGGTTTTTCTTCCTTAATTTGTTAATCTGTTGTTTCAGAGTGTATGATTTTCGTATATTGAAGATCATTTCTATTTCATTTATTTCTGATCTTTTATTTCTGATTTCTTTCCTTCTACTGACTTTGGTTTTCTTTGTTCTTTTTTCTATAGTTGTTTTAAGTGCACGGTTAGCTTGTTTATTTGAGATATTTCTTGTTTCTTGTGGTGAGATTGAATGGCTATAAATTTCCCTCTTAGAACTGATTTTGCTGTATCCCATAGGTTATGAGTCAGCGTGTTTTCAGTGTCATTTGTTTCTATGTATTTTTAAATTTCTTGTTTGATTTCTTCAGTGATCTCTTGGTTATTTAGTAGTGCACTGTTTAGCCTCCATGTATGTGTGTTTCTTACAGTTTTTTTTCTTGTAATTGAATTCCAATCTCATAGAATTGTGGTCAGAAAAGATG
>NC_041233.1:121488555-121489208 GCF_002837175.3 Physeter macrocephalus | reverse complement strand
TCCTATGTTGGGTGCATAAACATTTATAATTGTTATATCTTCTTGGATTGATCCTTTGATCATTATATGGTGTCTCTCCTTATCTCTTGTAATAGTTTTTATTTTCAAGTCTATTTTATCTAATACAAGTATTGCTACTCCAGGTCTCTTTTGATTTCCATTGCACGGAATACCTTTTTCCATACCTTCAATTTCAGTCTGTATGTGTCCCTAGGTCTGAAGTGGATCTCTTGTAGACAGCTTATATATGGGTCTTGTTTTTGTATCCATTCAACCAGTCTGTGTCTTTCGGTTGGGGCATTAAATCCATTTACATTCAAGGTTATTATTGATATGTACGTTCCTATTACCATTTTCTTAATTGTTTTGGATTTGTTTTTGTGCGTCTTTTTCTTCTCTTGTGTTTCCCACTTAGAGAAGTTTCTTTAGCATTTGTTGTAAAGCTGGTTTGGTGGTGCTGAATTCCGTTAGCTTTTATTTGTCTGAAAAGTTTTTGACGTCTTCATCGAAGCTGAATGAGATCCTTCCTGGGTAGAGTAATCTTGGGTGTAGGTTGTTCTCTTTCATCACTTTAAGTATAACCTGCCACTCCCTTCTGGCCTGCAGAGTTTCCACTGAAAAATCAGCTGATAAACTTATGGGGATTCCTTTGT
>NC_041233.1:121473865-121488316 GCF_002837175.3 Physeter macrocephalus | reverse complement strand
ATTAGTGATGTCCCAGAAGTCTCTTAGATTGTCTTCAAATCTTTTCATTGTTTTCTCTATATTCTCCTCCTCAACAGTTATTTCCAACATTTCATCTTCCAGCTCACTTCCTCTTTCTTCTGCTTCTGTTATTCTGTCATTGATTCCTTCTAGTTTATTTTTCATTTCAGTTATTGTGTTGCTCATCTCTGTTTGTTTGTTGTTTAGTTCTTCTAGATCTTTGTTAAACATTTTTTGTATTTTCTCAATCTGTGCTTCCATTCTTTACCCAAGATTCTGGATCATATTCACTATCATTACTCTGAATTATTTTTCAGGTAGCTTGCCTATTTCCTCTTCATTTATTTCATCTTGTAGGTTTGTACCTTCCTCCTTAAACTGTGACATAGTTTTTGCTGTGTCTTTTTTTTTTTTTATGATTGGATTTGTGTTATTGTTATACTGCTTGTTTGGTCTGAGACTTCCAACACTTCAGTCTGTAGGTTCTTGGTTAGAGCTGGATCTTGCTGGTGTGATGACGAACTCTGTGAGACTTCACTCTGATGAATATTCTCTGGGACCTGAGGTTCTCTGATAGTCCAGTGGTTCAGACTTGGATCTCCCACTGCAGGAGCTTCTGCCCAAACCCAGCTGGAGAATCAAGATCCTGCAAGCCACTTGTGACACCCAAAAAGGAAAAAAAGAAACAACAGAGAAAAGAAAAATAACAAAATAAAATTAGGCTAGGGAAATAACAGATATGTTAGAAAGAATATAAAAATAAATATATAGATGAATCAACAACTGGAATTTACAACAGTACCACAATAGTAAAAACGAGGAGGTGGGAAAAAAAAAGGGTGGGGTGGAGGGGGAGGTTTTGGCTGTGGAGAGCAGGATCTAAGCAATGGTGAGTATTGGGCAGTGGGTGGGGCCAATGCTCAGGACCCACAGGGCTGGAAAGGGCTCTGGGGGCTGTGGAGGGTGGGGTTTATGCTCAAGAAACATTAGGAGCGAACGTGTGCCCCGATCCCTGGTCTCAGAAGGCAGGGGAACTCACCTGGGAGCCCATCAGGCTTCCAGTGCTCGAGTGGATAGGGCAAACGCCCTCCTCTCCTCGCCTCTCCTCCTCCATTCTTGGAGGGCCCCTCCCACCTACCCCTACAGATCCCCCCGGCCTCCCTCCTATGCCCCCAGGAACCATAGGGACTGGATGGGTCTTTGGAAGGGGGGTGACAGGCTTAGGATTTCAGCAAGCTCTCTGACCCAAGTGGGTAAGGCGATCGCCCTCCACTCCTCTCCTTCTCTTCCCTGAGAGTCCCTCCCACCTGCCTCTCCTGATCTCCCCAGCCTCAGGGGCACTGATCTTGTCTGGCTTCCGCTTCTCCTCCCTCTTCAGTCCCCGTATGTCCTACCAGTTCACTCTGGAGTTCCTCCCATCTCCTTGGGGATCAGAGTTCCCCACCATCGTCCGGCAGGTGCCCTAGTTGTGAGGAGATGTTAACTCCGCATCTTCCCACACTGCCATCTTGAATCCTCCCTCTATTCTTTAAAAAAACTTTACTTATTCAATAAACTCCGGCAAACATTGTCACAATCAAAAGAGATGTCTCAAAACCACATTTCAAACTAAATAGTTTTATGGCTTATAATGCCCCGTTTTGATACTCAGAAAATACCTGGTAGTTTTTAGAGTTGAAACTCATCCAGATGGGAGCTGTATTTCGGTAACAGGAACTAGTGATTTTTTTCTTAGATGAGAGAAGGCAGCAGGTAGATTCCCGTCCCAGAGCAGTACAAATTGTACTTTTGTGTCTATTTGTGTCTAGTGTTTATTCTAACCAAGATTACTGAGAGTAATGTAACCAGTTTTATATTTACCAAAAACAGGTTTATTTCACATGGCAAAATTTCCTAAGTTTACCTGCTCTTTAGGTAAAACTCCAACATGTAGTGTTAAAAAATACTACTTTCCTAACCCAGGTCTGGCAAAATGTTCTAAAGGGCAGAGAGTAAATCTTTTAGGCTTTGTCACATGACCTGTGTTGTATATACTCAATTCTGTTATTGCAGGAGGAAAGCACCCACAGATAAAAGGTAAATGAATGGGCATGGCTGTGCTCCAACAAAACTTTATTTATTTGTAGACACTGAAATTTGACGGTCATATACTTCTGACATCTCACAAATTTTTTTTTTATAACTTAACTTTTTAAATTATAAAACCCTTTCTTAACTGGTAGTTTCTACCAGCACAGCCTGGGGCAGAATTTGGCCCACGGGATGCAGGATGTCATGGCCTGATCTATACACCCACACCGGAAACGACACTTTCTGAGATCAGCATTCCAAAATAAACTGATTTCATTTGACACATGCCAGAAAATATTAAAACAATACAAATACCAAATTACCAAAGGCTCCCCATCAAATACTCTCCCAAGATGCACCAGCCCCCCATGCACGGCCTCGTAATCTTGGCATCCCTAGCCACCGGCAGTGAATGAAAGCTGTACTGTCCCTGATCACCCTGTTCTGCCGCGTGCAGGGCCTCCATTACTTCTGAGCAGCAGCTGCTTGCTGGGTAAGTTTCCGCATCCTTCAAGTCTCCAGTAACTACAGTGTCTCCCAGAGGGACATAAAGCTGCCTTTCTAGCCCCACCCCTGAACGTGAAGTCCGGCCACTGAGTCCTGCTTCTCTGACGCCTAATGGCCAGCAGAGCATGGCAGTTGTTTTGTGCTCTGTGCACTCAAAGCTGGTTGAGGCTGTGAGCAGCTCTTGAGACTCACAGCCAAAGCTTAAGGATGACTGGCATTTCGATTCATGAACCATTTTGTTTTGGCAGGGGACCGAACACCTTCTACAAAATAATTTTATAGAACCATTTTTACCAGGATGGAAACCTGGGCCCGTTCACACCAGAGACAAGGATCAGAGAAGGGACGCGCGGGGTGCGGCGTGGACTTGGTATCCCAACAGCGGCCCCGGGAGCAGCACGCAGACAGCGGAGGGGCCGGTGCGTCCTGTCCTCGCGCTCTCTGGGCTCAAGGCCCGCAGGAGGGAGGAGCGGGATGTGGCAGGGTCCCTGCGCCACCAGACTTAGATGCGAGGCCTGGCTCAAAGGCTCGGGCTGTCGCTGGGCCGGCAGGTCCTGGGAAGGAGCGCGGGAGGAGCCGGGGAAGCAGCTCCTCCTGCCACAGATGCGGAGGCGTCTTCCCGGGACGGGGAGCTGCCGGGGGTTCGGGGCCTGGGACGTGCTTCGCCGGCCTCGCCGTCCTCTGCGCAGGAGACCCGGGACGGCAGCTCCAGGGCGTGCGGTGTCAGCTGTCCGCGAAGTCTCCGAAGGGCAGGTCACAGCGCTTCCAGACTCGAGGCTGCGGGCCCAGGGTCCCCTGACGCCCCTGCCACTGGACATGCGGGGACAGCGCAGCCCGGCTCAGACTCCCCTGCTTCTTAGCTGCTCGGGCTTTGAAGTGACCGCGCACGACATCGACTGTTTCTCCGCCCGAAGAAGCAGTCAAACTGCCCGCTGCGTGGCCCCGGAGCGCGGAGCAGTCCCTCTCGTCCTTCCTTCCTTCCCCAACTTCGCGGCGCCCGGACTCCCGTCTCAGGAACCCGACCCGACCAAGTGCGAGGGCCCTGAGTCACTTCTGAAAGCAGGCGGGCCTCTCTGTCCGCCTCCCGCAAGGGCAGCGACATGAGCTCCGGGAAGTCTGGGCGAGTTCTGGGCAGAGAAGTGGAGGCCACCTGCGGACACCTGTTCCAGGCCATGGGCACCTGCCAGGAGCGCGTCCCTGCTCTCTGCCCTTGTGCCACCCTGCATGCCCTCAAATCAAAGTAGGGTTCACCGTTCTTCCCCCAAGGCCTTTGTTTTTCCCTGTGCTTCTCCTTGACCTCAGTGGTCAGGACATCACTCTGTTGTCTGAACCCTCTGCTGCGTTGTTTTTTGTGTTGAACGGACTCTACATCGGGACAACAGGGTGAGCCTAGGTGTTAAAGAGGGCAGGGTACTTGCGCAAATAACTGAAGTGAGCAGGGTCAGCATCTCAGGGGCACCCACACCCACAGCTGCATCCTGCCTACGCAGCCGCCACCCTAATGTCTTGGACTCCTCCTGCCTAAACCCCACAACAGGTCCAGCTGTCCATTGGATTCTGTGCCTGTGTTTCCACGGGTTCCCTCCTGGCTCATCCTTGGCTATGCAGACCCCATCTGCCTTCACCACCTCGTCCTCCACGAAGCTGCCCTGACAGGCTGTCACCATATAGTGTGCACGCCTTGCTTCTTGCTGGTGATAAACTAACAAAGCATTATTCTCTGCCCTGACAGGCTGACACCATATACTGTGCCCGCCTTGCTTCTTGCTGGTGATAAAATAACAAAGCATTATTCTGTATACATCTATTATGACCCACGCTGATTAAGCCCATTGTTTGATTATCTGTAACTCATATTTTAGTACTTAGTTGTATTCTAAAGTGTTGTGAAGAAAATTTTCAATTATGTAAAATAATGTCCTTCCAAGTGATGCAGAAGGGTAGTGTGTTCAGCAGAAACATGGCCCCTCAAGTTGTCCAGACACTAATCCCAAGTATGAAGATGTAAAGTCACCTGGAAAAAGGGACTTGTGTAGGGTGATTAAGTTAAGGATCTTGAGCTGGGGAGACCCTCCTGGGTTATTTGTCTGGGTGCACTGTGATCACATAGGGCCTCGGAAGTGCAAGAGAGAGTTAAGAGGGTCACAGGTGGAGGACATGTGAGGACGTGACCGAGGCGGGAGTGAAGTGGGCGCTGGGGCCATAGGGAAGGAGTGTGGCGGCCTCCAAAAGCCGGTGAAGGAACAGACCTTCCCCTAGATTCTCCAAGAAACGCAGCACCATTCACACCTGATGTCCGCATAGTGAGACGCATTTGAGACTTCTGACTCCAGGACTCTAAGAGAAGGAAGTTGTGTAATTTGTTATATCAGCAAGAGGAAACAAATACAGGTAGGGAAGTGCATCTTTTTTTTTTTAAGCAGGTTTATTATAACACTGGTAAGTGAAATTTCCTTGTATTGCAGGTTACAATGAGGAGGGGTGAAACTGATAATGCTTCCTCAAACAAATCATTTCAGAAGCCCCTCTCCTGCAAAGGAAAGGTGGGGTCATTAGCAGGGGAGCGTCAGGACACCAAGGGGAGCAGCTGTGTGCCCAGCGCCTGACTGAGGAGATCTGAGGGCCTCTGCGTGGAGAGGGAAATGCTGAGAGGCTTCCCTGGGGTCTCCGCATCTGCACCTAACCAGCAGCTGATCACCGTGAGTCCAGATGGAAGCAGGGACGATGCCTCACTTTCCTGACTTCTAAAGCAGAGATGACAATACTATCACGTCAGAAAGCTGTGTGGAGAATTACATGAAGTAAGGTGTGTATTAGCACTTATCTCAGGGCACGGAGCAATCCCTGATAAACCCTATGAATGATTTGAGATAATTATGTGTTACTTGTCTAAATGGGCCACAGGGTAGTCAGTATTAGCGTTGGATTCTGTTCCTGCTTCGGACCTTTCTCATCGCTTCTGACTTGTTTCTACTTCTCCATTAATCCAGGCAAGTCTGATTCCTGGGCCCTCACACCCACAGGAAATTCACCTCCTGTGCTACTCAGAGCCCAGGAAAGGTACTGCTGTTTCTTTTGAAGTAGTCTTCAAATTCTGGTAACAGATATCTCTTATTACCAAAATACTTTATATTTATTGTAGCAAGCTTTAAAAATATTGATAATCATGAAAAGAGATATTTATATTCACCTGTTACTCACAACCCCAAAAATCTAGCTGTAACAGATGATCTCTCTTGTTTTATTTCCTTTCCATTTTAAATATTTGCCTGATATAGAAGGTACTAGATTTGTTTAACTAAATTCTTTTGCGGATCATTTAAGATTATTTCTCATTTTACAGTAAGCATTCTGATAGTTAAAATATTATACCTAATTATTTTTTGATATAATTTCCCATAAATGACAACAGAAATTTCTAGGCCAAACAGAGAACTTTTTAAAGGCTTTTGATTTGCATGTATGGAAAAAGGGCCAAGCAGAAAAAAACTGAAGAGTATGCAGATCTTCATGGCTGAAAGATAGAGTCTTTGTTGGTGGGTAAGATATTACATAAAATGATTGTGTTCCCTTCACAGAAAGGAAAATATTATTTCAGTCTAAATTTATACAGATAGGTTGATTTCCTTTCTTATTTTCTAGTAACCATTTGTAATTCTTCATTTGAATTTTCCCACCTTTGTGTCTTGCCAAATTTTCTGCTATAATGTTTGTACTATTATATATTTGTAGGAATTATTTATTAGGAATATCAGACTTCCGTGAATCATGTTATAAATAACATTTTGACTTTGTAGTTTTCCTCTTATTTCTCCACCTATAAGACTTGAACGATGTTGTATAGTAAAACCCTTTAAGGTTTTTCTATGTGGTTTGGCATTCAGGATGATGCTATGTATCATTTTCTTGCAGCTGCCGTAACAGATACCACAGCCTGCTGGGGGAGCGGGCACTAAAACAACAGAAATTTATTTCCTCACATTTCTGGAGGCTGGAAGTCCAAGGTTAAATTGTCATTCGGTGTGGTTTCTCCTGAGGCCTCTCCCCTGGCTTTGCAGACGTCGGCCTCCTCAGTGTGTCCTCACATTGTCTTCCCGCTCTGCACACAGCCCTGTGTTTTTGTTGGGCCGAATTTCCTCTTCTTACAGGGACGCAGTCTGATTGGCTTAGGGTCACCCTAACAGCCTCATTTTAATTGGTTTACCTCTTTAAAGGACCATCTGCAAGTCCATACACATTGTTACATAACGAGTGTTAGGGCTTTAACCTATGAATTTGGGGGACACAATTCAGTTCATAACAATTTATAAAGGTCTTCCTTACCTCAAGATCATAGAAATATTTTTATTTTCTTCTGGAAATTTACTATATCAAATTTTATATATAAATTCCACTTGTAATTTATTTTGTCGTGTGATACATTATTTATTGAGAAATATGTAAAGAAACTGCATAGGTAATATAAGTGTATAGTAAAAAAATACTCATATTATCCCCACCCACCTTCAGAAATAGAACATTCTAACTCTTCTGTGCCTCTCAACTCTCTGACATTCCCTGGCTTTCATTACACAGTCCCACAGGCATATGAATTCCTAAACAACACATTGGCTTTTCCCCTTTTAGTCCTTTGTATAGGTAAAATCACATAGTGATTATCTGTTTGAGATGTAATTTTCATTTAGTTTACAGTATCGTTTACTGAGATTTTTCCGTGTTGCCGCATGCAGGTGATTTATTTTGCTCTTTAGTAGTCTATACTTTAAATATACCAAAATCTATCCCTTTTGGAATGAATATTTGAATACTTCCTAACATCACTATTATGGAACTGGTTCATATATTTCTGTTCTGTGTCTTGGGTAACAATTAATAAAACGTCAGGAATGTACTCAACTAGCTGTACAATATAATCACAGCTGATGCTCCTATTTACTATTATGGAACTGGTTCATATATTTCTGCTCTGTGTCTTGGGTAACAATTAATAAGACCTCAGGAATGTACTCAACCAGCTGTACAATGTAATCACAGCTGATATTCCTATTAAACCAGAATGACAGCTCCTGCTATGCCGCATGTGAGCCAATGTTTTAATTGCCATTTTTAAACACTTGCTCAACTGTGGAATGTGGAGAAGTGTTCGCCTGTGATCTCAATTTGCATTTAAGTTATTACCAGTGAGAGTGACCATCTCTGAAAATCTTCACTGGACATCCATATTTTAATTTTCATGAAATGTCTGTTGATGTCTTTCTGACATCATTTATTGTTGATTTTTAAAATTGTTTATAATGATTGCACCTATCACGTAATTCATGTCTTCCTTCTTTGTATGTTGCCTTTTAATGAGCAGTTCTTAATCATAACATGTTAGTATTTATCAATCTTCTTCTTTAATGTTTTCCACTTTGTGTGAATATTTCAGAAGTTCATCGCTTTCCTGACATTATAAGAACATTCATTATGTAGGTGTATAAAGATTTTGGGTTTTGTCTTTAACTTTGAATTTCAATTTATATGGAATTGATATGTCTGCATTGTTTCTAAAGGAAAGTAGCTCGTCCTCCAGCAAAGTCTGTGGGGAGAAGGTGCCACCCTACCTGCTTTTCCCATCTCCTTTCACCCACAGCTCGCACTTGAGATTAAGATCGCATTTCTGGAGGCTGTATGAGCTACAAGAAACGGTAGAACAGGACAAGGAGAAAGAGAGACTGGGGCTGATATTTTCTATGGGTGGTGTGGAATCTTTCTCTAAGGAGGGGACATTAGAGTAAAGGCCATGAAGACAGAGATGGAAAGAGACATTTATTGCTGGAGTAGTAGCAAGTTTCATTAATCCACAGAAGAAAATGGAAAATTCTCTGGACCAGAGGGTGCTCAGAGATTTCTAAGATGGTGCTGGCCGCCGGTGTGGTCAGAGTGTGTACATGTGCATGAGGAGGAGAGGACGCCAGGATCCTAGTTCATTTTCACAAGCTCTGCCCTTCAGGTTAGCCCCATCCCCTACCTGATGGGGAACATTCCTCTCTTTCAGGAAAAAACTGGAATGTCTTTGAGATTCCTAGAAACCACAAGCGACCTCCACTGCATTGTGATTATCTTTTACTTTCTATCACACCATGAGAGGATGAGTTTCATACAGAGAAGTTTTCTTGCGGGTGGGGGTGTTGGTTGGTTAGTTGGTTCTGTTTGGTTTGGTGTTCTTAGTGATAAGAAAGGTCAGTCCTCAGTAAATATTGAATAATGAACAAATGAGTGCAAAGGGGTGATGGCAACCATTTCTTCTGACCTCACCTTGGCCCGGTAAGAACCAGGTGTAGTAGGTTTAGAGGTGCTGCTAAACAGACTGTAAAAATGGCTACTTCTGTTTTTACCATGACGAAGGTTCTGGGGAATGAGTCTCAGTCCACAGCGTCCTGCCGTGTTTCCTTAAGTGAGAATTGGTTGTCTAGAGGCCCTGGATCCTGAGAGCAGACAAGACCCCAGGAGAAGCAGAGCCTTCAGTGCAGATGGAGAGAAAATATGAAAACTGGGTCTCTAGTTGGAAACAAAGGCAGCGATGTCACCACAAGAGGAAAGCGAGTGAAGAAAGAGAAGCCACAAGCAGAAGGGGCAGAGTACAGGGAACCCGCGGGGTGGGGACGTTGGAAGAAGTCACAAGAAGAGGCGAGAAGTGGAGAGGACGGGAGACGGGCCCCGGACAACAGAGGTCAGGCCAGGGTCCCGCAGGGGACGCCGCGGCCCCAGCCCGCCTGCCACCTGCCAGTCACGGAGGGGAAAGCACTTGTGCAGCACAACAGCGTATAACTTAGTAATACTACAGCCCTGGTAAGTCAGGTCCTCAACTAATGCCATTGCTTCAAATATCTCACATAAATAGTTACTTTTGTTTTTGATTTTTTTTTGTATAAACACCTGAGCTTTGACTGTCCTCGTGCTCCACTTGGTAACTCAGCTTAGAATTACAGATAGACCTGGGGTGCCTCTCAGCTCTGCCTCGTGGGAGCTGTGACTCAGGGTATGTCCCCCCCACACAAACCCCTCAAGACTCAGTGACCTTATCTGTAAAATGGATATGATAATATTGTCTTTATGCTTAAATAAGAAATTGCCTGTAAAATTCCACAGTGTCTGGGACATAATAGGCATACAGTGTCATCTTATTATGTACTGTATATTTCCAGTGGGAAATTAGAGACACTTTACAAAGGGCATCCTTTGTGTACAGAAATGGATTTTCTTTACCTCAAGGGAAGAACCCCTACAACAGTTAGCTTCACTGGGTCTTCCTTCTTTTCCATCTTGGCCTGCACTCTTGAGCTGGCCTAGTTCCCCTCTCCTTTCCTCTTTTCGATGTTGTCAGTGTTGCTCTCTCTCCAGTGTTGAGTTTTGTCTCCAGTTGAGGCCAGAGTGAAATGGCAGTCATCCACCAGGGGAACACCTGACCAAGATGAACAGATTGGTGGTAGCTGTCTTGTAAACAGGGAGGTTTCAGAGCTCATTTGTGGTTGATGACATGTCTAAGACCATTGAAAAATCAAAATAGAGTATGCTTCAGGCATCCATATAGAGTCTAGTGGCCATTGTCGATGTGGTTTTACATACGTCCCTGCATCACTGAGAACTTGAATTTTTGGAGCTGTATCAAATTCAAGGACACCACTAGCCATTTTCCAAACAATGTCTGCCAGCAGCTGCCAGTTGTAACCCTGAAATTTCAAAATCAGCCTCCTTCAAAACTATATATTTATTTTTAACCCAAACCTATCCTTGCTTAACAAGCCTCTTACTGCTTGCCAACTTCAATCCTACTTCTTGACAAACAATTTATGTAATGCTGCATGTTTTTGGCTTTATACACTTTCCCCATTTTGTAGTCTGTGGGAACACAGTTCAAGTGCTTCTTGGATGTGTGTCTTCTGGGCTGCACTCCTAACAAACCCCAAATAAAAGCCTCTTTGTTTCAATCAGAAATCTGTTCTGGGAATTTGCGGTCAACACAGTGTTGCTTTTCTCTCTGCTTCCTGTGGCTTTGTCGTCATTCCCCACGAGGCCAAAGTTCAGCTCCGTTTCTTCCCAGGACCTGTGCTGACCCTTCATTGATGAAAACTTGCTTCACCGGATCAATTTACACTTAAAATGTAGCTATTTTACACATCTTTTCTTACACATATTGATACCTATGTAACTTGATGCTCTATATCTTGGCAAATCAGTTGACAATTTTTCAAAGTGTTAAAAAACAAAATTCAACTGAGTAAATGTTAAACATCCTATTGGCTTTATTCAGTGATTCTTGAATCGGACACCATCACTAGCCATTTTCCAAACAATGTCTGCCAGCAGCTGCCAGTTGTAACCCTGAAATTTCAAAATCAGCCTCCTTCAAAACTATATATTTATTTTTAACCCAAACATATCCTTGCTTAACAAGCCTCTTACTTCTTGCCAACTTCAATCCTACTTCTTGACAAACAATTTATGTAATGCTGCATGTTTTTGGCTTTATACACTTTCCCCATTTTGTAGTCTGAGGAAACACAGTTAAAGTGCTTCTTGGATGTGTATCTTCTGGGCTGCACTCCTAACAAATCCCAAATAAAAGCCTCTTTGTTTCAATCAGGACTCTGTTCTGGGAATTTGCGGTCAACACAGGGTTGCTTTTCTCTCTGCTTCCTGTGGCTTTGTCATCATTCCCCACGAGGCCAAAGTTCACACTCCGTTTTTTTCCAGGACCTGTGCTGACCCTTCATTGATGAAAAAGTGCTTCAGCAGATCATTTTACCCGTAACATGTAGCTATTTTACAGATCTTTTCTTACGCATATTTATACTTATGTAACTTGATGCTCTATATCTTGGCAAATCAGTTGACAATTTTTCAAAGTGTTAAAAAACAAAATTCAACTGAGTAAATGTTAAACATCCTATTGGCTTTATTCAGTGATTCTTGAATCGGACACCATCCGGTCTAGCCTACAGAAAGGAGCTCTAAGAGCTAAAGAAGGCAAGAGGTTTTACAGGTTGAAGGGAGCACAGGCAAGAGAGTTACACTAGGAAGCAGGCTGGTTGGTAATTAAAAGTTTCCTTTCCTTTAGCGGCTGGGAGGGGCCTTGCAGGCAGATGACTTAACTAGTCCTGATAAGGAGATTCCTAATTGGATCGTTCAAGATTCCATTTCTGGGAGATCAAATATCTCTTCCTGGTTGACCTATAAGTCACATCATTGATACACACACACTCTCTCTCTCTTCTCATCGCAGTGCAGTGCCCCTGCTTCCATCCATAAGCTCTATGAAATTGGTGATCTCCACCCATTCAGCAGCATGAGTGACATGCCTAGGTTGACCCCACATCTTGCACAACAGCCAGACATTTGGAGGAGGAATCATATTCTCACCAGAGAGATCAGAATAAAAAACTCATCCACTTACAGATGGCGAATCCTTGGTAGTCTCAAAAAAAGCCATCCTTGGCTAAAACTGCTTACTATCATCCATCTTGCACATTTGTGCTTCCTGGTTTAAAGTGTTCTCTTCTGTGATGAATTGATTATTATTGTTCCATATACATCACTGTGTGCAGAATTTTCACTTTGGTTTTGTCCTAATGATCAAGAGATGAGAAGATTAAACAAGCCTGCCTGATTTATTAAAGACTGATTCTATACAACTTTTCTCATTAAATCTCAGCCACATAACTAAAAGCAAACACGGCAAAATAAAACCACAGCTCTGGCATCACAGTTCTGTGTAGTTTTATACTTTAAAAATAAATATGTCACCAGAGCTTCCTTTCATCCATAGTTGCCGTAATTGGAATGTTTATTACCCTGGGGATGGGCTGCTTTGGCTGTTTATACCAGAAGGGTCATGGCTAGAGGCAAGACTTTTTGAGCACAGGCTCAAAAGAAACCCAAGTTTTCCTACAAAAGTATATCCCATCTGTCCCTGGAAATATCTAATTTCCCTTGGTGACTAGTTTTATAAACCAGTTGTATGGGTTTGGTTTAACATCAACCTTCTAATAATAAATAAATTCATTTTTGTGTGATGTCAAATTAGGTTGCTCTAAGTTGTGAAACAGATTAATCCCATGATCAATTCCCAAAGTAATGGTTTCCACCTTGTACGTCCTCTCGGGACGTGACCTGATGCATTGTTGGTTGAGAGTGTTTTTACATAACATGGAAGATGACACACAATTGGAGAGATGACCTTCAGAAAGCACCTTTGTATTTGCTTACATTCCTCAGATATTACAGCCATGAGAAGCCAAACTCATAGAAATAGAGAAAAGAATGGTGGTTTCCACGTTGGAGTAAAGAGGGAGAGGTTGGTAAAAGGAAACAAGCATTCAACTGTAAGATGGATAAGGTCTGAGGATCTAATATAAACCACGGTGACCATGGTTGATAATGATGTTTTTGGAAGTGAAATTTGCTAAGAGGGTGAAACCTAAATGTTCTCTGACACACACACAATGATAAATATGTGAGGAGACGATGTGTTAATTCACTAGGCAGGGGGCATATTTTCATATTTATTGGTCAGGGACCAATGTAGAAACACTCTCCTTCCCAACATTTACTTTCACTTGTTCCAGCCTCCATTAAGGCTGTGACCTCAGAGAAGACGGGAGAGGTTTTTTCCTTCTCTTTTTGTAAAGGTCGTCCCTTGGACTCAGTTGCCTCCTTCATCATGTTACTGGCTGCAGTGGACTTAGGAGTGCGGTGAACACAGGGCATAGAGAATGACTCAGAGCAGAAATCTCTAGGCCGGTTGGGAACAGAAGTTTCATCAGGTGAGTCCTGTGTCATAAGTGCTGGGGTGAGTGGGGGTTTGGTGAGAGATAGCAATAAAGAATCATTTACTTTTCCTAATTTTAAAAAGGTTAACTTTTTACAGACTACTCATAAACATTTTGATAACTTCAAAAAGATAAACGTAAGTTCCTTAACAAAGTTATTCACATAACTCTTTTCATTTGTGTTCTTAACCTACATTCAAATTAGCAAGTCGAATGCAATGCCTGCAGATTCTTATTTTCTTCATTATGACTGTGTATGGTGGAGAAGGAGCATAGTACACAGACAAAATGTAGAGCACTGGACAGCAAACGACAGTCTGGGGAGATCCACGACCTCACTCCGTCACAGTGACATCAGTAAAACAAGCAGGATCTGCCTGAATGAGCTGGGGTTCTAGCCCAGGGAACTCAGAAGGGACAACAATGGGCTTTCTGACCCCACCATTGCCAGCCCTGGTAAGTGTTCCTATTAGAGCCGGGAATGTGTGTGTGTGCTTGTGTGCGTGCGTGTGTGTGCCTTTCTTCTTTCTGACACCCCTGGACCTGCCGAGTGTGCGTCACTGTTTTATGAAAGCCATGGCCATGTGGTGCTAAAGTTATAAGTCCCTCTCCGTCTTGTATCTTCCTGCGTTGGATACATAAAATTTCTCTAATAGGTCCAGATGCAAATGTTCAGTTGTCTCCTTGGCTCCTACCTGCAATGGCATGGGGATGTCTTTTCCTTGGGAAAGCAGCTCTAGGTTCATGGAGAGAAGAGCTGCACAGGTGTAGGGTAGGCAGAGATAATTGGAGCAGCCAAGTGAATTGCTAAGGTCTCCTGATAAGGAGGTAACAGGCTGGGTGCTAAGGGACCCCAAGTCTTCAGAGTCAGCGTTCTGACTGCAGAATTCTCCACACTAGAGTGAGGAGCGCATCTCCTTCGCGGCAGCCTCCTGCCCCAATCTTCTCAGCCCCGTCCGCTGCTGGGGTCGCGTCGTGCCGTGCCGAGCCGAACAGGCAGCTCGCTCCGAGGCGGACACCCCGAGACGAACTCGAGCGTTTGGGTGGTCGGAGCTGATCCCTC
>NC_041233.1:121466454-121473303 GCF_002837175.3 Physeter macrocephalus | reverse complement strand
GGCCGCTTTTATATTGTCCCTTCCCTTCTGAGCTTTAGCGAGCTTCGCGAGGGATGTGACTCGCCCGCCAGGCGCGGAGCAGAGTTCCGGGAGGCCGGCGACGCTGGCGGCTACCATCCCGGTGGTGCGGAGTGGTGGGCGCGTCCTGCTGTCACCGGAGATTGAATGTGGAGAGAAGGGTGTTGTGGGACCGGCGCTGAGCTCCCTCGAGGGACTGATGGGAGGTCTGCGCAGGTCGACCAGTACTCCCTGATGCCCCTTGGCCCGCGGAGACCTCCCGTCCTGCTACCCGTGACCAGGAGACGATGTCCGTGCCCGATGTCGTCCTCCATGTGTCATGATCCTTCGGTGCGTCCTCGCCGGCATGTTGGGCCGGGTCCATCACGGTGCAGTCGAGGCGGTGGGGCTGCTCACCGTGGGCCACTTCAGTTTCTCCGGCTTCCACGCCAGCAGGTCACGAGAGCAGATCTTGCCCCGAGGCAGTGGCACGGTATGCATGTCAACAGATGGGACCCACTCGGCAGATTGAACCGGCGTCTACGTGGGGAGCTCCCGTCCCCACTCCTTGGTCACTTCGTCAGCGGGGCGCTTGCGTTTCATACATGTTCAACTCCCCACAACGCAGACTGTCGATTGCAAGCGGTGAGGGTGTTCGTGGAGGGGCGGCAGTTCCTCCTAGGCTTCGGTGGTCGTAGTTCGTATTCGTTTCTGTTTGGGAAACAGGGACCGCCCAGGGCATCCTGTGATTGTTGGGAGGAGACACGAGTCTGGCCACGGTCCTGGGTGGGCGCGGTCGTCGGTAGCTTCTGTGAAGAAGCTCTGCAGACAAGGAACCGCCTACAGACGCGCGCGAAGAAGGGAGGACCCTCCCGGGCGAGAAATGGGACCGATGGTGGCATGGGTCGAGGCCGGGTGTCAGGGACGTGGCGGTACGTCTTCGCCGGTGTGCGATCTGGATCCTTCCTGTTGAGATTCACCCCAGTTGCACGTCATTTGGCGTCTGCAACGGCAAGGTCGACCAGATGGCCGGATTTCGGTATTGGGGCACGAAAAAAATTCAATGAATTAAATGTTTTTTTTGTTGTGAGATTCTCTACAATGTGAACATTAGTGAAATGAGAAATCCTAATGTTTACAGTAAATCGACATTACTGTAAAAATTACTATCATTTTTAGTTTTTTTCAAAAAATGTTGATTTATCAAATCTAAAATATTTTTAGTACAATTTTTTGTGATACAAGTCTGCTAATGAGAAAAATGGAATTCTTTTGCAAGGGGGATGCCATTTAGCTTATTACAGATTCCTATCATCAAAATTTCAGTTGTTAATCCTGACTTATAAGTAGATTTTGCATGGTTTATATATTTCATATTTGAAAATTCTTTTCACACAGATATGTACTACCAAATACTGCAGTTCATGAGTGTATGATTTTAATTGAGCATATTCATTACTTCAAAGGAATTTATAAAATTCTGTTAGATTCTTCTGCTGATATTTGCCTTTTTTTTTTCTTTTTTTGTGGTAGGGGGGCCTCTCCCTTTTGTGGCCTCTCCCATTGCGGAGCACAGGATCCGGACGCACAGGCTCAGCAGCCATGGCTCACAGGCCCAGCTGATCGGCGGCATGTGGGATCTTCCCGGACTGGGGCACGAACCCGTGTCCCCTCCATCGGCAGGTGGATTCTCAACCACTGCACCACCAGGGAAGCCCGATATTTGCCTTTTAATATGTCATTATATTGTACATTTGTCGTTTCCAATTCTGTTTGTAGTTAATTTTAAAAACATTCATTCGAGTTTCTCTATCCACAGAGTATCTGATTGATTGAAGATGATGAAGGAGGGTTTTGGAATGCAAAATTTTCTAAATCCACCTGGAAGTCTGGGAACCTCTCCCTCCAGCCACAAAGTCCTGCCCCACACCCTGCAGCAACCATTCTGGAAAACCAGACTCCAACCTCTACAGCAATAGGCCCCAAGCATCAGGACTTGGTCAGTGACTCACAGCTTCGTCATTTTCAGTCCCTTCCATGTAGAACTAAATGCTGGGAAAGCCAAATATGTTCCCCTAAGTAATCACTTAGGACGCCCCTCTTCCTATCAGCTTGTCTCCAGCCTCCCACATCACAAGCTCTGGGCAGGACATGCCTTCCTTTTTTTGCCACCAGAAAGTGTCCCCACTCTTATGTGTGCCCTGAGTCTCAGCCTGATGTGAGTGGTGGTGGCAGACTCCCATGTTCTATACACAAGTTCTGAGTAAATAGTGCTTGTTCTCATTTTGGGGGGTGGGTATCTTTTTTCATATCTACAGAGCTTAGTATGGCAGGAAGCAAATAAAACTCATGATAATTTTTCCAATGTTATTTTAAAAATCACATTTATTAATCACCATTTTTTTAAGTTGAGACATAATTCACATACCATAAAATTCACCCTTTGAAAAGTGTAGAATTTAGTGATTTATAACCTATTCACAAAATTGTGCAACCATCAGCGCTAATAACAGAACATTTCATCACCTCAAAAAGAAACCTCATCCCCAATAGTCTCCTGTATTCCACCTATGTTCCGGCCGTGGCCACCGCAAATCTGCTTTCTGTCTCTACGGATATGCCTCTTCTCAATATTTCATGTGACTGGAATCATACAATATGTGCCTTTTCTGTCTGGCTTCTTATACTAATATCATGCTGTTGAGTCTCATGTTTTAGAATGTAAAAGTAATGTACTCCTTCGTTTGGCCTAAGAATTTTTCTTCTTAAGGCATAAGATTTTACGTAGATTCACATGCCACCAGCTTTTGTTGTTGTTGTTGTTTTGTGTTTTTTTGGAAAGCATATATTTTCCATTTTAACCATTTAAAGTCGACTGTTGACTAACATTAAGTACCGCTTCCCGGCCTGACCCCAACTGACCGCACTCATCTGGAGCTGCCAGTAGGCCCACAGGACACAAGCCCAGCCATGACTTCCTTCCTTCCTTTCTCTTTTTCTCTTTCCACCCGGAAGAGGTAAAGCTTCACAAGAAAAAAGGAAATGACTTTCTAGACCTTCCACATTTCGGGGCTGCTTCATGGACCTGTCATTACTTTCTAAATAAAAACCCTCTAAGGAAAAAAGATGTGCAACGTGTTCCATGCACGCTCTCCTGTGTGCCTGCCCTGCACAGCCCTCCATCTTCCCTTCCCTCTTCCAACACTTCACTCCCCTGTTGGGGCCTTATTCAAGGGCAAAGATTGTTGTGAGTTCCAGCATGATGTCTGCCTCACCCCCTTCATGACTGTTTTGCGGACTCAATAGCCTGTGTTCTGGCTGCTCCGGAACCCTCATCTCTCCTCTGCCTAGGGACACTGCCCACTGTTAGCAACACCCACCTGTCTTCCTCACTGTTCAGGCCCTGGGAAATCGGCTGTCCTGACCTGGGACAGCTTTAAACATAAGAAATTGCTACTTTCCACCGCTGGGGTTAGAAGGCTGGGTGTTTGGTTCAAGGCTCTCTGAGTTGTTTTGCCTCCTTCCAGAATCTCCTCTCACGTCCCTAAGAAACTCTACTACCAGGATACCTCCAACCAACACCCTCCATTAGGTGCTGAGCTGTCAATATTTCTAGCCCAGAAAAACCACAGCCTGTGCTTTACAACAGGGAAAACCCTGCCCTCTACCTCCAGTCCATCCAAGTCCCCCCCGTTCCTCAGCTCGCACAGCCCACAGAATTTTCCTGAGTCTGGTCAGCAGGCGAGGTCCCATAGGTTTCAGGTCCTGAGTCTCTTCCAGCCACCATGTTCCGCCCAACCCTACATGATGAGTCCACGGTCCTCTGGGAGTGCAGGAGCTCCTCCCATGTGCATCTTCTGGCACTGTTGCTGGATCTCCTTCCTCTTTAAATCGGGGCAAGTAGCTTGGTTTCTCTGAGCCTGTGAGTGGGGAATAGTAGGAGGGGACGAGTGGACTAGGGTCCAATCCATTCTGCACCCTGTGGGCATATGATGGGCCCACCCTGGTGGGCAGAAGCAGAGGGTGTAATGGGACAGCGAGGCTCCTGGCATGCTTAGTGGCTCGAGATTTAGGGCACATTCTAGTAAAAGATGAACTTACTGGAGAATGTTTGTCAGCAAACAGTTTCTGCATGTGTAGGAGCTGAATCAGTTCACCAAGCTCTCTCAAACCTAACATCAATTTATAAACACTCTTACTTCTGGCAACAGGGGGAAGGCAGACGGTGTTCCAGGAAACTCCTCCCTAACCTCCTGAGAATGACAGGGTCTTTGAATATGCAACAAATATCTGCTCTGGGTAAGAAGACATTGGATGATTTGAAGGTATATTTTGGTAATGTAGAAAACTACAGTACTTCAAAATTAAATCCTATTTTATGATTTACAATCTACTGTACTTAGAAGACTGATAAATTGTTTAATGAAGGCTTTGGTAAAAATAAAAGCTGAGAGCTAAAGAGTTTTAGCATTACTTTCTATTTTCATAATTTTTACATTATAGTCTAAAACTGTGGCATGCTTACCTATTTGTCCGAAAACTACAGTACTTCAAAATTAAATCCTATTTTATGATTTAGAATCTACTGTACTTAGAAGACTGATAAATTGTTTAATGAAGGCGTTGGTAAAAATAAAAGCTGAGAGCTAAAGATTTTTAGCATTACTTTCTATTTTCATAATTTTTACATTATAGTCTAAAACTGTGGCATGCTTACCTATTTGTCCATCTATATCTCCTTCTCCCTCTCTCCGTAGTTTTAAGATGTTTGTCACTATTTGGTAGGTGCCAGTTCTTCTGCAACACGCACACTTCACTGTGTAGGAGAAGTGGTAACGTTTGTTCACAAGAGTGTAAGTGAGGAGGTGATGCGTGGGCGGGCTGGGCCACTTCAATGTGGTGAAAGAAGGACAGGCATTGTCCAGGGGGGCTGGGCCCTGGCCCCTAGGCTCCTGCTTTTATCCAGACATCTGGGGCGTCCTGATTCAGTCTTGACCCAGTAAACAGGGGACCTAGAAAATGTCTGTGAGCAGCCCTGGCCAGGAGTCCTTCATGTACTTCTCTAGATTTATATCGTAGACATGGAATTCTCTCAAAGATCTTCAAAGTTCTCAGGTCTTTTGATTGCTATAGTGTTCACTTTCTTCTTGCCAAGGATGTCACTAACTAAATCAGCCTATGTATGATTAATAAGAAAAAATATTATTGATATATTAATAAATATTATAATGTTAAAATACTATTAGTATATCATATCTAACATTTTATTTACATTATATGTCCATATATTTATGTAGTATTCTTTTATTATAATAAATTAAATTAATAAATATAAATAAGCTATTAATATGAATATATATTACACCTGGGAGTCAGGATTTGCCTCCTGGGTGCTCAACTCTGCCCACTGAGCCACACTGTTTGCCTGAAAAAATGAAGACTTCAGGGAAAAGTGAAATGTGAGGGTGTAGCGGGCAGAGAAGATCCAACCTGCAATCATCGTGAAGAATGAGGTGTGTTCTCAAGACCAGCTTGAACCGCACACTCTTAGTCGGGGGAGTGGATGCAAACACCGTCACCCGCCCCGTGCGCCCTTTCTGGAGTGGGGGGTGGAGGAAGCCTCGTCCAGGTATTTCTTCTCCAGCTCCTCCCACCGGAGCCCCTCTCCTCCCCAGTCTCTGCTGTGACACTTGTGTTTTGTCACCTGGAGGTGAATTTACCCCTCCCCCACTGTTCTCCTCCCTCCTGTCTCTCTTTTCTTTCCCTCCTTGAGGCTCTCAGCTCTGCTATCAGCCAGGCTGGGGCCCACAGCCAGTCATAAGCACCTACCTTGCAGCCAGCGAGCTGTCCTTGCCCCATCTTCCTCCTTTCAGAGCTGGGATAACTGGGTACCTGCTGTCACTGGTGACTTTCCCTGTTGTTAGTCTCTCCCTGCCAGGTGGCCGGATGTGCAAGCTGGGAAATTTATTAGCTGTCATTGTTTTCCAGATGGCAGAGTAAACAGGGACTAAAGATAGAAACACTTGAGAAATACCTAATATGGTCAAAATTGTCCGATTACTTTTACAATGTTATAGTTTAACCATCCAAACAAATGAGAAATGCCAGAGAAAAGTCAAATATAGATATGTTTTTGTTCAGCCAAAAAGATGACACTGAGAGGTGAGCTGAGGAAGCCGGCCCAGTGTGGGTGGTGGGACCAGGCAGTTGAGACGTTATGCAGGCAGCTGTGGCGGCAGCTCTACCACGTCCTCCACGGGGCTGGTCTCCCAACCCCCTAGACGGGCAGCTTTTCTTGGTAAACTCAGTGTAAGCATATCAGCCATTCATGGGGCACTTCTTCGGCTTCACACGTGAGCAGGACCGTTGTAGCCACAAGGTTTACAAATTAAGCCTCTGCAGTCACTAGTCTGTGCTCTGTGCTCTCCTCAACTGAGGCTGCTTCTAGTGTCTGTGATAGCACCTATACCACGTCCTGAGTGTCCAGGCTTACAGCGGTGCTGCTTCAGACTGGGCGGTGACATTTCCTTGTCTAGCATGTAGCAGGCATTGCATGAACATTTACTGGGGACAAGGAGGCTAAACTGCACAAGCATGTACTCCTAAGCTGATTCACACAGCTTGTGACTGCAGCTGAGCTCCAGAGACCTCACTGCGTGTGGAGGGCGCTAAAGCTCGCACAGCTTGTTTCATCGGCATGTTCTTTTCCCCCTGATAATATGACCTTTTTAGCTTCTCCTCCTAGAGGTTGGTATAGACCAAGTGGGAAAGACCAAAGTTGTTCCAGGTTTCTGTCAGGCTGTTAAAGCTCAACTACACTAAAAACTCATGAGACGTACTGTATCACGTGGG
>NC_041233.1:121461627-121465289 GCF_002837175.3 Physeter macrocephalus | reverse complement strand
TTTTGATAAAAGATATTTTCACATATTGAGGTATGGGGAAGTCGTCTGGCTTATACAGGAGTTAACTTGAATGTTACGCATACTAAAACAGCTTGCGTGGCTTATCAAACATACACTGTGCTTCTGCTTTTTTAAATTTTTATTTATTTATTTATTTCCGGTACATGGGCTTTTCTCTGCCATAGCCTCTTCCGTTGCGGAGCACAGGCTCCGGACGCGCAGGCTCAGCGACCATGGCTCACAGGCCCCCAGACGCTCCGCGGCATGTGGGATCTTCCCAGACCGGGGCACGAACCCGTGTCCCCTGCATTGGCAGGCGGACTCTCAACCACTGCGCCACCAGGGAAGCCCCTGTCCTTCTGCTTTAATTATTAAAGAAAAGAGTGCATTGACCAGAAGTAATAAATGTCCATGTTAAAAATAAAGATGAAATGCCTCCCTTCCTGGGACGCCAATCCTGAGGCTCCTTCAGTAATAAACCTCACTTCCCAGGTGCCAAGGCCAAGCTGACTCGCTGTGTATGGGCTGATCTATTTTTTGTTTGTTTCTTTTGTTTTTGTTTCTGTTTTTTTTTTTTCCCCTGAAACCTTAAAGGAATGTATCCCTGACTTGCTTAATGTTCTTTGTTCTGACAATATATAAAACTGTACTGAAAACCATGCTTCCCTGGGACAGTTTCTCAGAGCTATCTGAGGGGTTGTCTTCCAGGCTATAGTCCACAGTTTGGCTCAGATAAGACGCTTTTCTATTCCTATTATAGACTGTTTATTGATTATTTTCATCAACAATTTATTAGTTAAAGTAGCCAGGCTTCGAGTCCCAGAACACGTTAGTCAGCCACCCACCAGAGGTCTGCTAGTCCGTGGGAGGTTAGGGTCGTGAGAAGGACCCTAACGTTGTAGGTGAGTTCAGGAGGATGCCCCAGAGCGTGGAAGCCCACACTCTTCTGACCCCTGTGAGCCTGCAGAAATGGCCAACCGTCCCTCTGGAGACCAGGTGCCGCCCCTCCGTTCTGTTCTTGCAACGAGAATGAGTGCTTCGTCTCTTCTTCCTGCTCAACTTCTTCCCTTTCAGCTACCAGCCCCGGGGAGATATTGGTAAACCCAAACAGCCCCCCAAATTGCCGCAGTGCTCACATGAATAGTTGGAAGAAGTAGTTGAAAAAGCAGGAGTGAGATTTCCCTGGAGCCGGAAAAGTTCCCAGAGGACGTTAGTCAGCCACCCACCAGAGGTCTGCTAGTCCGTGGGAGGTTAGGGTCGTGAGAAGGACCCTAGCGTTGTAGTGGATTCAGGAGGATGCCCCAGAGCGTGGAAGCCCACACTCTTCTGACCCCTGTGAGCCTGCAGAAATGGCCAACCGTCCCTTTGGAGACCAGGTGCCGCCCCTCCGTTCTGTTCTTGCAACGAGAATGAGTGCTTCGTCTCTTCTTCCTGCTCAACTTCTTCCCTTTCAGCTACCAGCCCCGGGGAGATATTGGTAAACCCAAACAGCCCCCCAAATTGCCGCAGTGCTCACATGAATAGTTGGAAGAAGTAGTTGAAAAAGCAGGAGTGAGATTTCCCTGGAGCCGGAAAAGTGCGGCCAGATGCCTCACCTGCGGTTAGCGACCCCAGCTGCCACCGTCCCTTTGGCCTTCCAGGTGTAGGGGGTCTGCCGGATCCTTGCTAAACCTATTTTTCCCCATTCCCTGGCCTTCCCTATCATCACCCCTTCACCTTGACTCATGTTCAAGAATTTTGATTGAAAAGAAAATGTGTTCAGCTACATCCAGTGGAAAACCTGCTATTAAGGGTATTAAGAACAAGTAGAACCATTCCCAGGTATTGAACCACGGCTTCATCCAATCGTGCCTAAGAAGAAACCAGGTAAAGAGTGGGACGCCATGAACAGATGGAAATCTTTACAGTGACTGGAGAGTTACTCTATATAGAAAAAGAGAAGGGTCTTTTTATCCAATCCCGAGGTTATTCCATACACAAAGAGGTAAAAAAGTCCCTTTTTCCACACCAGCAGGTGGATAAAGGAGCCATCAAATTTGTACTCAGAGGAGTTGATATCACGTGTCTAAGCTTAGCTTCTCCAGGAGCTAAGCTTTGCTCCGCTGCAGCAGATAGGATTGTTGCAATTGAGGCAGAAGGAAAACAGCTTGCTCTGCGTGTTGCAGTCATGAAGATGTCTGCAGATGATGCTGAGTAAGTCAACTCAACAACTGGCATTGAAACATATATTATTTAAAAGATGGGATGTGACACGTAAAAGCATATCAATAAGCCTGAGAAGAATGGACTTGGGCTCCACATGGATGCGGTGCAATATCTGTGTTGGTTTGGGTGTGTGACAGCATGACGACAACGCCCCTGTGATTATGCTGAGTAAATTCAATACATGCCGAAAAGAGAGCCCAACAAACAAGTGTTGCCACCTTGCTTGGAAACAGTGCAGACGAGCTGCCCCTGTGTCCTCTCCTGGCCATCAGGCTATAACTCTCCCGAAAGAGCTTCATGACCCAGCCAGTGTGCTGGCGGGGCTGCGAGAATTCTCAGTGTGTCAGCTGAGGTGCCCTCATGTGAGCGTCTGGACAGGACCGAGCGGGGAAGAGTCAAGTGTCGGGGCGCTGAACTGGCTGGGGGCTTCTCTCTCGGCATCCCTGCTAAGTCAGAGCCCCTCTCAGCCATTCATGGTGGAGAAGAGAGACGAGGAGACGCATCAGCCCCTACACACGGACAGGCAGCTCCCGGCTCCTGCGGACTTCCAAAGCCTCATGCTATGAACTGACTTGTAATAACTTTGTTTTTGTCATCAATGTGCTAGATATTTTTAGTAGGAGTAATCTGAAAACGGGTTATTACCACCCATTTCAGTAATGGAATTAGCTGCGCTAGAGACAGACTACAGTTTAACCTAAAGTTTACAATGAAGTTTTTGCCTCAAAGTTTTAAGGAATTCAAGACGAGACTAGAATAAGACAAAACACCACAGAAACTGCTTGGTGAATGGGCTTTATATTCACTTTAAAGAACATTATCTCTGAAAACTTAGAAACGTTTAATTATGCATATTGTTATTAGCATGAATGTGAGAGATAGAAACGAAATATGAAGCTGGATATACTTATAGCAGTATTATGTGGCTCTTCGGAAAACTTTCTGCAGTGTTCTCAAATAACAGTGGAAAACCCCAAAACAGGAAATGGTAACACCTCAAAGTCATGCTGTTACCTGACAAAAGCAAGCTGCAAGGCAACACAGAGTATTTAAGACAAGTAAAAATTAAGCTATATTATCTGTGAGTAAATAAAAATATATTTGATTTTTTTGTTTATGTTGGAAGAATATATACAAATGAACCATGGATAGCTTGATACGGGTGAACGAGAAATTGTGTTTTTACTCTGAATTATCCAGTTTTGTCTGTGGCTGTGTGTACTTGAAACTCAGGATGAACTTGAACAAGAGTGTACACTGTATTTAAAAACGCGCACACACGCACAACATTACATGTGATTACATAGAAATGTCTTGTCATACAGCCTAGAGTCAAGTCAAATAGTAAGTTACGTGGAAGAGAATGGGTCTTTATTTAAGGATTAAAGAGAGAACACACTCAAAGCCCAAATAATGAAACCCTCACTGCACAGTAGTCACTAGAATATTCCTTGAGC
>NC_041233.1:121458695-121459813 GCF_002837175.3 Physeter macrocephalus | reverse complement strand
TGCTGATCTACAGAGGGGTCCACAGCCACCACTCCAGACCATCACATTGTGCAGCACTAGAGATGCTCAGGACTCTGTCCTATGTATCACTGGGTAGTGACTCCCAAAAGTTCCATCCACTGGGCCTAGCTCTGCATGCTTTTAAACACACTTTAAACCTCTGAAGAGAGCTCTCCTCTCTCCCACATGAAATATCCCCTCACGAGTCACATCTCCTCACTGTCAACATGGCTGCTAGCTTTACAATCAGTCTTAAGATATGGTCTCCTGACTAATATTTCTTATTATAATAGAGTCAATGGTTTTATACAATATCTTACTGGCATTATTAATATGTCAGATGCAGGGAATGAATTCAAGTATTAAGGCAAATAATTGTCCTCCTAGCCATATGAATTATCTAAGTATTGTCTCATCTGATAATGAATGTACAGAGCCTTTTCATAGGGAAAAATGGGAAAAAAGGTAAGAAAATTAGATCAAGCTCAACTCATAAAATTAGCAGCGGTAGATGGTCTTTGAAAGGAAGAACACAAAGGATTATGAGTCAGAAAACTGCTTCCAAAGTGAAAGAAAATAAGCAAAAGCCACCAGAAAATTCTCATGAGTAGACATTTTAGAGAAGCTGGATAATCTTGCTGGTAAAAGAAATTTGACTTTCATTCCGTTGGTAAAATCATGCTATAACTTTTAATCTTTAGAGGTTTAAAAAAATTAATGTCCACATTTCTGAGAAGTTGATAATACATGTACAAGGTACAAGAACCTAAAAATATTAAATACTTTCTATTGTATTCTGTCCCCTGCCCTTGCCAAAGACCCCCTGTCTTCAAACTCAGCCACTGTGGTTGATTTCCCAGGTATCATTCCATAGTGTCTTTTTATGGGTATACAAGCAAATATGAATATATATTTTTCCTTCACTCCACATTTAAATACATAAATAGTTTTATAATGTTTCATTATATCTTCCTTATATTCATTTGACAATATCTGGGGAAAAAATTCTATTAGGACGTTGTTTCCTACAAAGCAGTGCACTGAGGGGATGATGTACTAGAATGCATGTTGCCAGTACACATTAGAATAAACACTAATATTCAATCATCTTTTGACAT
>NC_041233.1:121456173-121456658 GCF_002837175.3 Physeter macrocephalus | reverse complement strand
ATTGGGATTGACATATATACACTACTATGTATAAAATAGATAACTAATGAGAACCTGCTGTATATAGCACAGGGAACTCTACTAAATGCACTGTGGAGACCTAAATGGAAAGGAATCCAAAAAAAGGGGGATATATGCACACATATAGCTGATTCACTTCGTGGTACAGCAGAAATTAACACAACATTGTAAAGCAACTATACCCCGATTTTAAAAATCCTATCTTATTAAAATACTAATTAATAATATATGAATTGTTGAATGCTAAAGGACATTTTCAGAAATTATGAGATTTCTCAATAGTTAATGAAAGGCAACTGAAAATCCTTAAAAATATAACAGTTCAAAGGACTAGAATCATTAAAAATGCACAAAACAACTGACTTTCTACTTTTAAGATACAGAAAACATATGTATAAATCTCATCAATTAAAAAGCAACTAAAGGGCTTCCCTGGTGGCACAGTGGTTGAGAGTCCGCCTGCC
>NC_041233.1:121451047-121452602 GCF_002837175.3 Physeter macrocephalus | reverse complement strand
AAAACATTGCCAAGACCAGTGTGAAAGAGCCAGTCTCCTATACTTTCTTGTAGGAGTTTTATGGTTCCAGATCTTAAATTTTTCTTTAATGCACTTTCAGTTGATTTTTATAAGTGGGACAAAATACGGATCCAGTTGTATACATTTGCATGTGGCTGTCAGTTTCTCAAACACAATTTATTGAAGAGACTATCCTTTCTCCATTGAGTATTCTTGCCTGTTGTCTGACATTAGTGGCCTGTACATGCAGGGGTTTATTTTAGAGGTCTGCATTCTGTTCCATTGGTCTGTGTGTCTACATTGATGCAAGCATTATACTGTTTTGATGACTATAGCTTTGCCTTGTAATTTGAAAGCAAGAAGTGTGATCTCTCCAACTTTGTTCTTCTTTTTCTGGATTGCTTTAGCTATTCAGAGTCCTCTGTGGTTCCACACAAATATTAAGATTGTTTTTGTTTCTTTTTTTGTGAATAATGCCTTTGAAATTTGATACATTACATTAATTATTTTAATTACATTAAATCTGTATGTAGATTGCATTGGGGAGAATGGAAATGTTGCCAATATTAATTCTGCCAATCTATGAACATGGAATATCTTTCCATTTATTTTGTAAACACTTGTACCTAAATCTTTGTCAACATCACTGGTTATTTTCTTTATATGAATTCCCAGAAGTAGAATTACTAGCTCAAACACCATAAATATTTTACAATTTTTAATGCCTATTACCAAATGATGCTCCAGAAAAAAATGGTACCATCTACATTTTTCCAATCCAGCATCCAAGAGTGCTGGTCTCACTGCATCCTCACCACCTTTACCTTTGCATTTTTTTCTGACACCTTGCTAGTTAGATATACAAAAAAAAAAAAAAAGTTACTTTCACATCTGAATGAAGTGTTTATGGGGATTCTGACTAATGGGAAATTCTAAGAAGGATAATTTTAAGTGTTTAGATATGATTTTACTTAATTGTAGCTCTTTCTTTCCTACAAAATTATTTTCGAGGTTGAATACAGGAGTGTGCCTGTGTTTATTTTCCTCCTGGGGTTTGAAACCTCTGCCTGTCACCCTGTTGCTCCCACTTTTTCCTTTACTATTGTTCTGCCACTACCCTGCCCTGTCGCCTCCCCTAGGCAGAGACACTGTTAGTAACGGAGTTCCACCAGCAATTTGCCAGCGATTCTAATGAAAAGCACCCACAGGCTGATGATTTTCAGCTGGGTCCTGAACTATGATTTAATGTGTTTTGTCTGGAAAAACTCTCATAAAACATGAACTCTGTTAGGGTGTGGGTGGGTGATCATAGAAAACAGTGAAAACTCTGTGTTGGGGTGTGGCAGAGACATCCATTTGGCTCCCAACAGCCTGACCCACTTCTCTCCTAGAGCAACTGAACACTCCATATTGAAATGAGCGCAAGGCTGCCCGAGACTACAGTCGTTCCCAGCCTCCTGTGCAGCTGGGTTGTTTGTGAGACTAAGCTCTCCCTCCAAGATGGAAGGAAAGAAATTTGTGCAACTTCTAGGATATTTCCTACATGGAAGAGGCG
>NC_041233.1:121448178-121450598 GCF_002837175.3 Physeter macrocephalus | reverse complement strand
GAACTCTAACCAATACAGGAATCCTGGAAGGGGCTCCCTCTCTGCACTTGCCATGGGTCAGGCTGCTCCAAGGACCACAGCTGTCTGATACTTTCAGCTCTCCCTTTCATGAGGGGATGGGGGGAAAGCCAAGCTCAGCAACAATCCAGTATCCTCTCCAGGCGCTTCACTGGAAATCTAATGGGTGAAGATGGATGCTCCCAACACAAGGAATCTGGAGCTAATATTTTTCGGGGATACGGTCTTCTTCTTTCCACCATAGCGTGCACCCAGGTATCTCCTAAACACATAGCGTGTTTTGAAACGTGCTGTGCTGTTTCCCTGCTCATACGTGCAGATTCTAAGTAAATAACTCAGGGCACAGACCATCACACCATCTTACCATCAAGCTGTTGTAGCTTGAATGTTGCTGGAAAGATGAGTTTAGAACTAAGTCCTCTGCTAAACCAATACATTCAAGAGCTTAATTTGGAAAACCAAAAAATTCCAATTGTGTCATCCACGCACAAAGCGGGACTCAACTCAAGCGCTGGCCTGAGCTCCCCATTCAAGTACAGGTGTATCGGACTTCCCAGGTGTCTGGTCTTGTCCATGCAACTTCTCATGTACGCTCCAGCTTTATGGACCCACAATTTTATGTTGAAAAGACAGCCTAATATATAATAAAATATTAACGTTATTGAGAACATTGTAAAAAGTTTCATAGTTCCTTTGTTCTTTATTTTTTCATGCTTAATTATCTACAGACTGTCTTTTCTTTTGGAGCTGCTTTAAAGTATAGTTTATTAATAGGGAATTTGAGGTAAAGTAAGGCCTACGGATCACTAGACGACTGTCACAGAAAGGATAGTTGGTTACTTGCAGGTCCCAAGAGGAGGGTACAGGCCGCACATTGGTCAGCAGGCAGAGGCAGCGAGGGGAATTCGGGACAAGTGCTTTTTCTGTGATTCCTCAGGAAGGAACAGTGAGGAGGTGAGCAGATTCAGTACTGAGTAACCTGTAGGATGTCGGGGACTGTCCCTGGTGTCTGGGTGATGAGGGAAGGGAGACAGTGACCCCGAGCTTGAGAGCCACGGAGGAGGTGGATGGTGAGGACTCTGGATGGATTGGTTTGTATTTGAAAAGCAGGCCTGGGAGCAGGTCTGAATCCAGGAAGGCGGGAGAGGAGGGACCCAGAGGCCGAGGCAAGGGGACCCGGGCCTGGCACAGGGTTGTCTAGAACAAGTCGTGCCCAGCATGTGCACGTGAGGAGATGTTAAATCGTCAGGTTTACAGAACGAGAAACTTGGTCCACACTAGGGCGCACCTTAAATGTCACCTTCTCAGAGACACGTCCCCTGCCTGTGTATCTGCAGTGTCAGCCTCCCCGGCCCACGTGTCCCAGCCAACACCCACCTCATTCCTGCTCAGCACCCAGGGCCAGCCCTGTCAGCACCCACTGTGGCTGCCCCACCCGGAGGAAATGTCCTCACGGGTCCCAGGTCTGCGAGCTCCTCTGCCACCTCTGTCCCCTCTCTCTGCCACACCAGCCCCTCCCCTGCTCCGCTCCCCAGCTTCCCCTGAGACCAGCCTTTCCCTGCACAGCGCAGACACTTCTACACGCTGTTCTGCTTACTGTCTGTCCCCCTCTGCAGCGTCAGCTCCAAGGGAGCAGCAGCAGGGTTGTTTCTTTTTAAATTGTCCTTCTTTTTGTATGTTTTATTCTCCGTGCTGCCTACAGCACAGGTCAGTGGAGAGCCCGAGGTAGAGACTCCATAAGCACTGAATGAGCAGCTCCTATCACAGCCCGGAACGCCCCTTTTTGTGATTTCCTTGTTGGGTGAGTCTGTCTCCTGGGGACTGGGAATCCCTTCCCCCAGCACAGGCCTGGCACACAGCAGATGCTGGATCAGCATTTTGAGGAAGGAATATGCCCCTCACTGTGCTTAACACAAGGACCCAACAATGATAAACCTTGTTGCTGCCCTCAGGGGACAGTTGAAATCAGGACAACAGCCCCAAAGGAGTTGCTTAGTAAGAAAAATGACATCAAACTGAGACTTAAATGCAGTTTTGACTCCTCCAGAAACGGAATCTTAATCTAGTGGGTCAGGAATCGTTTGATCATCACTAGCTAAGTCATCTGCCTGGGAGACACCCGCCATCCCCTAATGCAAAGAAAAGTTGCAAAACCCCACAGGATTCGTTGCCCAGTACAGCTTCCTTCTTTCAGCTCCCTTCTGCCTATAAACGTCTTTCATTTTGTGCAAATCCTCAGAGCTTCTTCTGTCTGCTAAATTGGATCCTGCCTGATTCATAAATCTTCAAATAAAGCCAGTGATTTTAAAATTTTACTCAGTCGAATTTTATTTTACTTTTTTTTAAAATGGAGCTTATAGTTTATTTTAAGGTTATATTTTGCTTTAAGAGATTGTCCTAGA
>NC_041233.1:121444117-121445783 GCF_002837175.3 Physeter macrocephalus | reverse complement strand
GAGGGCTCCCTGAGAAGGCAGAACACAGGGCATCGAGGTGTCAAGACACCCATAAAGGGAGTGAGGCAGGCATCACGCTGTAGCCCCTCCCCACTGATCCCCCCGTGTGCCCTGTTTCCAAGCTGTGCAAACCATCAGTGGGCCAGGACTCCTTGTCTATGTTAGGGGGATGGCATGCATTAGTGTATCTATCCACTCATTCATTGATGTTGTACTTGGGCCGTGCTCAGTGCCAGTCTTTGTCTAGACGAGAACTCATCCTTGAAGAGCCTCTTCAGATGTCACCTTCTCCACGAAGCCCTTCTTGATCAACACCGCTTCTCCTGGCTGCCTCTGGCCTCAACTGGGATACCCCCACCCCCAGTGGTGTGATCATGCTTTGAGTAAATCTCCAGCCTGTGAGTTCTGTGAAGACACTGGGCCAGAGAGAGAAAGGATCTTGAAAAAGTGTGATGACTAAATAACTAAATAGGGAAAAGGATTAAACACGTGTAGAGTAAGTTCACCAAAGTTTAAATCTTTCTTCCCCCTCGTTCCCTCCATCTAGGACTAGGAGCTCAACGGATCTTATTTCACCCTCCCCTCATGTAGAACTAAAATGGCCTGGAAGATTTTTATATTTTGTGTATTTTAACACTTTGAAAACATTTCATGGCTGTACTAATCCAAATTGAGAAAATTATACCTTGAGGGGCAGGCATCCTCCTGTGGTGTCTGAGTCCAAACAGGACGATATAAGAACACAGGATATTGAGGAGGAATTGGCTTGGGTCCCCCGGGGAGCAGCAAGTAGGGAAACAGAAGCAAAGGGGAGAAGTTTCCACCCCGTCCACACCGTGACACACCTGTCCCTCCTTGTACTGAACTAGCCTGATTGTGATTACCTGGAGGTGCACGTGTCTCCTGGCAGATGGCGTGGCCTTAGGGGACAGCATTAGAAGTCACTAGACTTCAGTTCTAAGCCCTGTGCCTGACCTAGGACAAGTCTTCGGTGCCTTGGATCCCCTGTTTTTAATCTTAAGGAATGTGATAGCGAGGCTGCGTACATGAGCGTCCAGAGATGGTGGCGGCCGGGTGCCTGGCGTTGGTCACTGGAGAATGCTGCCGCCCTGTTAGTGCTGCCCCTGGCATCCCAGCCTGGAACACGGCTGTGTGTGTGGAATATCCAGATGGAGCCATGAAGGCATCAGGGAGACCATGTCAGTCGGTGTCAGGGCAGCACTGAATTACAGAAGACTGGGCTTTCCTCCAGTCACTTCCAGCTGCTCAGGCCCTGTTACCACTGGCCACATACCCTGACTGAAAACAATCTCCTGGGAACTCAGAGTCACAGCCTGGAGGCCTGGCCACCAGATGGCTGAGGGTGTGTCAGGAGCAGTTTACCCACAGGAGGCTGGGGCCACAGGGCTCTGACATGGGCTGGGGAGTCGAGCTGGCATGGCAGGGCTGCACAGCATGGGGTATTGGGTGAGTGGTCTGGGCTGCCATCATCCAGGTCCGCAGCACCATGAAGTCAACTTCCAGCCTTTGAGCTTAGAAGCTGAACAGGATGGAGGCTGGTTAGTACTTGGTGGTGAGACCGACTGGGATACCCGGTGCTGTAGGCTTTGATACTTGTCTCTCTTTTCATCTCTCTCTCCATTTGCCACTGCTCCCCCCTCCCCTT
>NC_041233.1:121441267-121443346 GCF_002837175.3 Physeter macrocephalus | reverse complement strand
CGGGTTAAGGGGCCCTAGGTGTCTTTGTAGGGAGATAAAATATTCTGGATCAGATAGTGATGATGGTTGCACAACTTTGTAAACAGACAATAAATCACTAAACTGTAGAGTGTTCAAAAAGAATTGTATTGTATATGATTTCTATCTCAACTTAAAACCGGCGATTAATAAGTAAAACGTTTTTGAAAAATAATGGAAACACATATTATCCCATTGCTTGATTTGGTTCCCACTCTAAACTCTGTACACATGAACAAAGACCCCCCCCCCACTCCCCAAATGAGAACAAGCACTAATTACTCAGAGCTTGTCTATAGAGCACGGGAGTCAGCCACCGCCAGTCACATTTGGCCGCGACTCAGGGCAGGCATAGGGGTGGGGACGCCTTCTGGTGGAAAACAAGGGATCCATGTCCTGCTCACAGCTTGTGAAGTGGGGAAGCTGGAGGCAGACTGACAGGAGGATGGGCGTCCCACATGATTGCTTAGGGGAACATATTGATATTTGTCTTTCCCCCATTTGGTTCTAAATGGAAAGGATGACAAATGAGGAAGCTGGGAGTCACTTACCAAACACTGACCCTTGAGGCCTATTGTTGATGAGGTTGAGGTCTGGTTTTCCACGTTGGTTGCTGCAGTGTGTGGCACAGGGCCTTGTGGCTCGAGGGAGAGGTTCCCCGACTTCCAGGAAGATTTAGAAAATTCTGCATTCCAAACCCCGTCTTTCATCATCTTCAATCACATACTCTGTTGTATACAGAAACTTGAATCACTGTTTTCAAAATTAACTGCAAACAATGGTAATAATTAGTGTAATTTTGAGTAACACTGACAAAGGTAATTTTCATTACTATAAATCTCAGGATTTCTCATTTAACTAATACCCACATTATAGTGAATCTAGCTTGTAACAGAAAAAAATCATTAATTTTTTCTTTTTATTCCCAATATCGCCGTAGGGCCATCTGGTCGACCTCGCCTCAGTAGCCACCTGATGAAGCGTCACTGGTGCGAACCTCACCCAAACGGACCCTTGTCGTACACCAACGAAAGCGCACCGCCGCCACCTTGACACTCCGGCTCGACCATAGTCCACCATCCGTCCCATTTCTCGACACGGGGCAAATAGAAGAGGGGACGCCGGGCGCTCTCCGCATAGACGCAGCTCGACCTGCGGGAAATCTGGCGTGCGGAGCCCCGTGGCCGCTTCGCGGGGAACCTAGAGAAATGCAAGTGGCCTCTGGTGAGCAGCACCACCGGCGCGACGGCACTGGGACGACAGGGGCCCCAAGGCGTCGAGGACGCACCGCCAGGTGGCCTCTGGGACGGGGCGTCGCGACTCCGTGGAAAGGAGGACGTGGAGGCCCGGGGTCGCCCTCTCATGGTCTCCTTGTTTCGGCCACACGGGTCGATCCCCACTACGGGGAGAAACGTAAATATTTGGGGGTTAGGGCGATCGGTATCCACAGTGGGGACCGGTGAAAACTGGGCGATGTATGAGTACAACCTTGTTGTTCCGAACCTCCAGGCGAGCCGGAAAATATGAGAAAGTAGGACCACCGGGACACACGGAGGACGACGCCGGGCACAGACACCTCTCCTTTACACACGCAACAGCCCGGGTCGTCCCCGCGACCCGAGGGACACCACGGCGTGCTGGTCGACCCATCCAGTATGCCCAACCCCGCGCAGAGTTCAGCGCCAGCCTCAGAAGCTATAGACCTGCTCGGCCAATCTCCGGCGGCAACATGAACCGCCCACGCCCCGGCGCCACCGGAACAGTCACCGCCAGCCTCGCCGGCCTCCCGGAACTCTGTCTCCCGCCCGGACGCTGAATCTCAGCCCTCGGGAAGGTCACTGAAGCTCCGGATGGAAGGGACGGTCTCAAAGCTGCCGCCACTTGGCGCCGGCAAGCGGCGGGATTGCCGGCCGGCGAGGGTACAGCGCGGGCCACCCAAACGTCCGATTCCGTCCCGGGGCGTCCGCCTCGGACCTAGCTCTTGGATCGGCACCGCGGGAAGCCACCCCGGCAACAGAAAGAGGCCGGGGGACTGGGAAGAGGCCGCCGGGGGGCTGCCGC
>NC_041233.1:121439102-121440532 GCF_002837175.3 Physeter macrocephalus | reverse complement strand
CATTTGATCCTACGGGAAAATATGACTCTGGAATCAACCACATAAATGTGTCATTCAGGAGAAAGATCATATAAATCACCTTATTCCATCCTTAATCAAATTTTCATTTATTAACAACAATTTTCTGAGAACCTCCAATATTTCAGAATTTGAACTGTTATGAGGATTGAAAGGTAAATAATACTATGTCCTTACCTTCATAGACTTGACTTCCTAATACAGTAAATTAAATTACCCTGCAAAATAAAACTGATATTAAAAATTAAATGTAAATAAGGGTTTACACATTGTATAATTCCAAAAGTTTGCTACTAGTTGACAAAGAAAAGTTGGCACTTTATAAAATAAAGTTGACATTTAAAACATGGTCAATTCCGGATCCTTGATTAGGCTGTGTGTTTTAAGAAAGGCTGGATTATTAAAAATACTGTCTAAAATTATGAAATTTTGTAAAATTGCTCTGCAGGATTTAGGAAGAGTAAAGCTAGATTTCTTTTAAGAGCCAGGTTTCCTGTTTACTGTATCATGAAATAACTATTTTTAAAATAAATTGTTTGGGTTCAAAAGTAAACTTTTGAAAATCAATAATGGTTTTTATTAGACTAGAAAATCTGCTGCACATGTCTGTTAAAATTCCATTTATCTGCCATTTTATTTGAACATCCATGGGGCACCATTTTCAAGAATCCTCCCATCCCATGTCATCAAGTCCATTCTCTATGTCTACCTCTTTATGCCTGCCCTGCAACTAGGTTCATCAGTACCTTTTTTGGTTTTTTTAGATTCCATACATATGTGTTAGCATAAAGTATTTTTTTTTCTCTTTCTTACTTCAGTCTCTATGACAGACTCTATGTCCATCCACCTCACTACAAATAACTCAATGTCGTTTCTTTTTATGGCGGAATAATATTCCATTGTATATATGTGCCACAGCTGCCATATTCATTCACCTGTCGATGGACATTTAGGTTGCTTCCATGTCCTGGCTATTGTAAATAGCTCTTAAATGAACATTGTGGTGCATGTCTCTTTTTGAATTATGGTTTTCTCAGGGTGTATGTCCAGTAGTGGGATTGCTGGGTCATATGGTAGTTCTAATTTTATTTTTTTAAGGAACCTCCATACTATTTTCCATAGTGGTTGTATCAATTTACATTCCCACCAACAGTATGGGAGGGTTCCCTTTTCACCACACCCTTTCAGGAATTTATTGTTTCTAGCTTTTTTGATAATGGCTATTCTGATTGGCGTGAGGTGATACCTCATTGTAGTTTTGATTTGCATTTCTCTAATAATTAGTGATGTTGAGCATCTTTTCATGTGCCTCTTGGCCATCTGTATGTCTTCATTGGTGAAATGTCTATTTAGGTCTTTGGCCCGTTTTTTAATTGCATTGTTTCTTTTTTTGATATTGAGCTCCATGAGCT
>NC_041233.1:121433007-121437257 GCF_002837175.3 Physeter macrocephalus | reverse complement strand
TTTTCAAAGAACCAGCTATTAGTTTTATTGATCTTTGCTATTGTAAATTTCCCTCTTAGAACTGATTTTGCTGCATCCCATAGGTTATGGGTGTGCGTGTTTTCAGTGTCATTTGTTTCTATGTATTTTTAAATTTCTTGTTTGATTTCTTCAGTGATCTCTTGGTTATTTAGTAGTGCACTGTTTAGCCTCCATGTATGTGTGTTTCTTACAGTTTTTTTCTTGTAATTTAATTCAAATCTCATAGCATTGTGGTCAGAAAAGATGCTTAATACGATTTCAATTTTTGTAAATTTTCTGAGGCTTGATTTGTGACCCAAGATGCGATGTATCCTGGAGAATGTTCTGTGTGCACTTGAGAAGAAAGTGTATTCTGTCACTTTTGGGTCACCTTTTCTATCAATATTAATTAGGTCTATGAGGTCTATTGTGTCGTTTAAAGCTTGTGTTTCATTATTTATCTTCTGTTTGCATGATCAGTCCTTTGGTGTTAGAGAGGTGTTACAGTTCCCTACTATTATTGTGTTACTGTCGATTTCTCCTTTCATGGTTGTTAGCATTTACTTCATCTATTGAGGTGCTCCTATGTTGGGTGCATAAACATTTATATTTGTTATATATTCTTCTTGGATTGATCCTTTGATCACTGTATGGTGTCCCTCCTTCTCTCATATAATACATCTGTTCATGGCATCCCACTCTTTTACCTGGTTCCTTCTTAGACACCATTGGATGAAGCCATGCTTCAATGCTTGGGAATGGTTCTACTTGTTCTTAATACCCTTAAGAGCAGGTTTTCCACTGGATGTAGCTGAACACATTTTCTTTTCTTCTTTCTAATTTCTCCCTGTGGCTGGTAGCTAAAATGGAGGAAGTTGAGCAGGAAGAAGAGAGGAAGCACTCATTTTCGTTGCAAGAACAGAATGGAGGGGCGTCACCTGGTCTGTAGAGGGACGGTTGGCCATTTCTGCAGGCTCACAGGGGTTAGAAGAGTGTGGGCTTCAACACTCAGGGGCATACTCCTGAATTCCACTACCACGTTAGGGTGCCTCTCACGGCCCTAACCTCCCACGGACTAGCAGACCTCTGGTGGGTGGCTGACTACGTCCTCTGGGACTTGGAGACTGGCTACTTTAACTAATAAATTGTTGATGAAAATAATCAATAAACAATCTATAATAGGAAGAGAAAAGCGTCTAATTTGATCCACACTGTGGACTATAGCCTGGAAGACAACCCTTCAAATAGCTCTGAGAAACTGTTCCAGAGAAACAAGGTTTTCAATACAGTTTTATATATTATCAGAACAAAGAATATTAAACAAGTCAGGGATACATTCCTTTAAGATTTCAGGGAAGAAAAACAGAAAAGAAAAACAAAACAAACCAACAAAAAACATATCAGCCCATACACAGCGAGTGAGCATGGCCTTGGCACATGGGAAGTGAGGCTTATTACTGAAGGAGCTTCAACATTGGCATCCCAGGAAGGGAGGCATTTCATCTTTATTTTTATCATGGACATTTTTTACTTCTAGTAAATGCACTCTTTTCTTTAATAATTAAAGCAGAAGCACAGGGCCTTCCCTGGTGGCGCAGGGGTTGAGAGTCTGCTTGCCGATGCTAGGGACAAGGGTTTGTGCCGTCATCCGGGAGGATTCTGCATGTCGCGGATCAGCTGGGCCCGTGAGCCATGGCCGCTGAGCCTGTGAATCCGGAGCCTGTGCTCCACAATGGGAGAGGCCATGGCAGTGAGAGGACTGCATACCGCAAAAAAAATAAAAAATAAAAAATAAAAAAAGCAGAAGCACAGGGTATGTTTGATAGGTCATGCAGGCTGTTTTAGTATGCGTAACATTCAATTTAACTCCTGTGTAAGCCAGATAAATTCCCCATACCTCAATATGTGAAAATATCTTTTATGAAAATCCTTCTTCTGGGTGGGGGGTTCAGCTTTTTCTGCTTTCTTTCTACCGGGAAGCTCCTCTGCTTCTTTCGATGGTGACTAGCAATTACTACCTTGTCACCTGTGAGAGTTTGCACACCTGAAACATCACCTATTTCAGACACTATGGGTGCTCCACCTAGCCCGTGGAGGGGTCCTTGTTATTGCCAACTACGGAGCTGTCTAGCTCCCATATCCCTCTCATCACTGCTTTCCCCTCGTCACAAGTCAGTTTCTCTGGAAGCGAATATTAAGATGGATTTTGGCAAGCAGGGTGCACATTAGGTGTCAACCTCTGTGGCAGGACAGAGAGGGAGAGGGATTGGCCAGATGGCATAGTTGAGCAGGTGTCCGGCCCTGAGGAAGCCTTGGCTCAGCCCATGGGGCCTCTGAAGGATATGTTGCCATCACAGGTGCTGTAAGTGCCCCTCCGCACTTGACCATTGGGTGTGGCAGCCCTGAGAGGGACCCATGTATGGGTGAGGCTGCCTGAGGGAATCTTGGCTGGACGTTGCCTGTTGATGGCACTCCAGCAGCTGGGCAGTGAGTGTTTTCTGGGCCAGAGGTGTGGGTGGCACATCCGTGTGCACTCTGAGTGGTGCCCCATAATTTAGAGATGAGTAGGTGGGGAACAAGTTAGAGATACTGGTCTTGTCATCTTCAACCTGCTGCACCACCTAACATGCTACACTACCTGATTCTGGTGGTAAACAGTCATGATGATTAAATTTCTTGAACTTCATTTTGAATTATTACTGTAAAATAGATAGTTTCCTAATATTTACTACATATTCTGGCAGCAAACTCTCACTATTATCAGTAAAATTAGTTTCGGTTCATTGTGAGTTGTTATCCTGGAAGCGACTGAAATAGTGAGGATTCTGTTTTCTCACATTGTATAATCTAAGTAGATACACGCTGTTGATGCAGACACACAGAGGGGCAGATCTGGGGGAATATATTAAACAAACGTGACATTAACCACACTTCAGGTAAAGGCATCTTGGGGCCTTGGGCCAAATACCTCTAAGGGATGGAGGAATCGAGTGCGCTCTGCACAAAAGCATCCAAAAATAGCCTGAAGATACTACACAATGAAAGCCTATTCTTTAGTTTGTCATAATTCCATCACTGGGCCATTCTTGGTGATCATTTGTTGTTATTGTTTTTGCTGCTGTTGTTTTGGTTCTCCTTGCAATCTACTGGAGCCACTTGAGAAATAATTTTCAGCTGGGGCAATTTTTCCCCAATCCCCCATCCCCAGAGGACAGGTGGCTACAACCGGAGACATTTTGGGTTGTCACGCATGAGGAAATGCTAGTGGGTAGAGGCCAGGGGTGCAGCTCAACATCCCAGAACTCACAGGACAGCTCCCACAAGAAAAAATTATACAGCTCAGAAGGTCTTTAATCCCCTGGTTGCGAAATCTTGCCCCAGGCAAGAGCAAAGGTCTTAAATGGCACACAATGTGCATTCTGGAGCTTTTGAGCAGACTATTGGGCTAAAACCTTTATACAAAAAGTGAATACGCTTGTTGAGGTGAGTGGCACTGTGACAAGTCTTTTGAAACTCACCCGCACATGATACTGTACCTCTCATGAGTTTTTAGTGTAGCTGAGCTTTAACAGCCTGACACAAGCCTGGAACAACTTTGGTCTTTCCCACTTGGTTTATACCAACCTCTAGGAGGAGAAGCTAAAAAGGTCATGTTATCAGGGGGAAACGAACATGCAGATGAAACAAACTGTGAGAGCTTTAGTGCCGACCACCCGCAGTGAGGTCTCTGGAGCTCAGCTGCAGTCACAAGCTGTGTGAATCAGCTTAGGAGTACATGCTTGTGCAGTTTAGCCTCCTTGTCCCCAGTAAATGTTCATGCAATGCCTGCTACATGCTAGACACGGAAATGTCACCGCCCAGTCTCAAGCAGCACCGCTGTAAGCCTGGAAACTCAGGACGTGGTATAGGTGCTATAACAGACACCAGAAGCAGCCTCAGTTGAGGAGAGCACAGAGCACAGACTAGTGACTGCAGAGGCTTAATTTGTATACATTGCGGCTACAACGGTCCTGCTCACGTGTGAAGCCGAAGAAGTGCCTCATGAATGGCTGATATGCTTACACTGAGTTTACCAAGAAAATCTGCCCGTCTAGGGGGTTGAGAGAACAGCCCCGTGGAGGACGTGGTAGAGCTGCCGCCACAGCTTCCTGCATAACGTCTCAACTGCCTGGTCCCATCACCCACACTAGGCCAGCTTCCTCAGCTCACCTCTCAGTGTCATCTTTTTGGCTGAACAAAAACATATCTAT
>NC_041233.1:121429989-121431288 GCF_002837175.3 Physeter macrocephalus | reverse complement strand
AGAGTCTGCAGCAGTGGGGCAGCCGGATGGCAGCATATTTAAACATTTAGCTGAGTATTTTAAATTGCAGCCAGAGTTAAGAATCACAGACCTCACCTCTACTTAGTAGGAAAGTCTAAATTGATGGAAATTTAAATATTACTTTTTGGGGATATTCCTATTGTTTTTTAGAATTTCAATAAAGAGACTCAAAATACTAATTAGAGTCACCAACTGAGTAATCTTCATGGAGAATAAACGACTCAGTTTGGTTGTTATAGTGCCAATTGAATTAGAAAAAAAAATCTAAAACAAAAAAACAGACAAAAAAAGCCTCAAAATATAAGTATTGTTAATCTTGATGAATTACTGTGTTTACTTACCCAGAAAAAATATGTAAAATGTATACAAACTTTATACAGAAATACTTTAGTTTATGAATGTAATCTGAAGGTTGTCTAGGTCTTACATCTGCGATAATAAAGTACGTTTTTCTTGATCCTTGCAGCTCTCAAGTCCCCTGGCCATGACCAGCAGAGGCTCTCAGCTCTCATGGGCCGTGGGTCCTTACCCTCGCCAGCATCCCTTAGGATTCTCGGAGATGAGCTCTTACAAAACGTCTTAACCACTTTCATTGTCTACTCACGACCTGCTCTGACTTAATTGTCCCTCCAGCCTTGGTAGATGCTCATTTCTGTTTCGCCAGCGCCATGCTGCTCCCTTCCGGAGCAATCTCCTGGAAGCCCCTTCCTGCGGGCTGAACTCTGCCCTGACCCTTGAGCCCCCCTCTCCACCCCGGACATTGTTCTCACTGATCCTGTCACGCTGCTCCAGGCCCCCCTCCCCAGCAATTCTTCCTGCTGCCTCACGTGCCTCTGGGTCTGTGCAGCCTGTCACACCGGGAGGCTGCTCAGAGCTGCCTGTTCAGCTCCTGCTGCTTCATTTTCCACCGACATCATCTATATCTGGAACTCCAGGTTCTGCACTAACCACACGATCTTCGTGGCCCCTAAATCCCTCCCTACTTTCTTCCCGGCTCTTATTTGAACATCACGCTCACTTCCACGTTGTCACTAGGTCCACGGTGTTCTACTGTGTCGTGCCTCACAAAATCAAAAGTTCCCAGGACTTCTTTTTCCTGCTGTACTGAAAATATTTTTCTCTTACCCTATTTGCCTTTATTAGAGGGTTCACTGGTATTACTGATAGGTTTATTCCCACTTGGCATTTGGATTGTTTGGGTCAGGTTCATGTCAAGTAACAGCCACCAGGTTTGTCTAGAACAACTGAACCCCTCTGATTATTGGCCTTGTTCCCAGG
>NC_041233.1:121428110-121428678 GCF_002837175.3 Physeter macrocephalus | reverse complement strand
AGGGTTGTCTTTTCGTCTTGTTTATGGTTTCCTTTGCTGTGCAAAAGCTTTGAAGCTTCATTAGGTCCCATTTGTTCATTTTTGTTTTTATTTCCATTTCTGTAGGAGGTGGGTCAAAAAGGATCTTGCTGTGTTTTATGTCATAGAGTGTTTTGCCTATGTTTTCCTCTAAGAGTTTTATAGTGTCTGGTCTTACATTTATATCTTTAATCCATTTTGAGTTTATTTTTGTGTATGGAATTAGAGAGTGTTCTAATTTCATACTTTTACCTGTACCTGTCCAGTTTTCCTAGCACCACTTATTGAAGAGGCTGTCTTTTCTCCACTGTATATTCTTGCCTCCTTTATCAAAGATAAGGTGACCATAAGCGCGTGGGTTTATCTCTGTGCTTTCTATCCTGTTCAATTGATCTATATTTCTGTTTTTGTGCCAGTACCATACTGTCTTGATTACTGTAGGTTTGTAGTATTGTCTGAAGTCAGGGAATCTGATTCCTCCAGCTCCATTTTTCATTCTCAAGATTGCTTTGGCTATTCGGGGTCTTTTGTGTTTCTATACAAATTGTGA
>NC_041233.1:121421915-121422958 GCF_002837175.3 Physeter macrocephalus | reverse complement strand
AATTCTCCTTCAGAGCAAATTTGGTTATGACTAGATTAAAACATTATGGTTTATTCCAGAGCAGAAAAATCCATGTGTGTGAAACTACATCATTTATATTATTATATCTCTACTGCTCCTGCTAGGAGAGAAGCCTGAAGCAGGAAAACTCTGGCAGAGCAATGGAAAGGGTGATCACAGTTAATGAGTCTCGTTTTGCTTCAGTCCATTTTTAGGGTCAGCAATAAGTTTTGCTTTGGGGATCTCTGTGATAACCAGGGATGTGTAAAATAATTTTTCTTATTCTCCTACTTCCAACCAATAATCAGTATTCAAGAAAGGGAAGAACTCAAAATTTTTTAACATCCTTATTGGAGTATAACTGTTTCACAATGGTGTGTCAGTTTCTGCTTTACAACAAAGTGAATCAGTTATACATATACATATGTTCCCATATCTCTTCCCTCTTGCGTCTTCCTCCCTCCCACCCACCCTATCCCCCACCAGGTAGTCACAAAGCACCGAGCTGATCTCCCTGTGTCATGCGGCTGCTTCCCACTAGCTATCCACCCTACGTTTGGTAGTGTATATATGTCCATGCCACTCTCTCACTTTGTCACAGCTTACCCTTCCCCCTCCCCATATCCTTGTCCATGCCACTCTTTCACTTCCTCACAGGTTACCCTTCCCCCTCCCCATATCCTCAAGTCCAGGCTCTAGTAGGTCTGTGTTTTATTCCCGTCCTACCTCTAGTCTCTTCATGACATTTTTTTCTTAGATTCCATATATATCTGCTAGCGTACGGTATTTGTTTTTCTCCTTCTGACTTACTTCACTCTGTATGACAGACTCAAGGTCTATCCACCTCATTACAAATAACTCAGTTTCATTTCTTTTTATGGCTGAGTAATATTCCATTGTATATATGTGCCACATCTTCTTTATCCATTCATCTGTTGATGGACACTTAGGTTGCTTCCATGTCCTGCCTATTGTAAATAGAGCTGCAATGAACATTGGGGTGCATGTGTCTTTTTGAATTATGGTTTTCTCTGGGTATATGC
>NC_041233.1:121414248-121417827 GCF_002837175.3 Physeter macrocephalus | reverse complement strand
CCCTGAGCAGTGGGGGCCGGTGTTCACTCGTTGGCAGCAGAGGGTGTACGGGTCTTAGTGTGGTTTCCTGATGCCTACACCCTGCTGATGAGGGACGATTTCTCTCCACGATGATTCTCACCACCATCAGTAACCCAGCCAGGTCCCCTCATCCCTGAAGCCACTGTCCTCCAAGATCAGCCCTCTGTCCCCCCTCTTCTCCCGTCTCCGCCAGAATGAATCTGGGCTCCTCTCCCGGGACAGGGACGTCTGTGTCCTTCTCTGCCTCTTCCATCCTATTGTTGGGAAGGTTATCACTGTGCTGCTGTCCTGTCAGCGTATCCTCGTGCTTATTTTCCGGGGCCTTGTCTTCATTCAGTGAATTTCCCCTCTTCCAAATGAAAGGGATTGCTTTTCAAAACATCTGTTTCCAGTCTGGACTTAAATAGCTTATTTTGAAAATATAAAAGCAGAACATCAGACCATTCTTTCTCTTTGCATTCTTGTGATAACAACCTAATCCTTTTTGAGGCAACATAGACTTCTCTTACTAAATAGAGAAGGGGTCATATTGAAGAAAATAATAAAAAGAAAAATAGAGAAAATTATTTCATGATATCTCTCTATGTCTGTTTACAATCTAATATATAAAAAAATCAAAGGAGTCCCCACAAAGGGTAATCTCCAAAGGCAGCATTTTACTTTGGGAGTATAGGATCAACCACTTTAGAAAGTTTCCACTTTGCAGCTCTTTGTAAATCATGCATTAAGTCAACAATGCAGCAAAACATGGCAATTCAGAAATGAGTAATAACTAAAGCTTGCTCAGATTCTGTCAGCCAGGCGGACTTTTTGGATCGTGTGATGTCTGACTCAGTTCCTATAATCTTAAGTGTTATGGAGATAGACCCTATCAACCTTCCATTTTTCATGGATGTAATACTGAAACCATGTCCCTTTCTGTGTTAACAGAAAGTAGTGACTAACAGAAATCCTTGAGCTTCTGTTACAGAACAACAGATAAGGGAATAGCGTATTGAAAACCTGTCTCTGCTGATTGAAATCACTTTAGTTAATTTTTCCCTGTCTTTCTTAAATCCTTGAGCTTCTGTTACAGAGCAACAGATAAGGGAATAGCATATTGAAAAACTGTCTCTGCTGACTGAACTCACTTTAGTTATTTTTTCTCTGTCTTTCTTTAATTCCATACACTCCAAGCTTCACGTAACCTAGGTAATATATAACAAAACACTTTAAACACACGTGTAGATAACGCCTCCGACTATGGGTCACTATAGTATCAGAGAGGTTTAAGTTATTTTCCAGGAACTTCGAGCTTGTTCCTGTTCAGTGCAATCCAAATTAGACTGGTTGGGACCCACCAACCCTAAAATAGGGTCTGCCCATGGGTCTGATAAGTGACGATTTGATGTCAGAGGGCCGAAACCTCCAATCTCAGAACATGCTGAGTGCCTCCATTTATAAACATGTATCTCATAGAAACCTGTGATCCAGATACACCTGGGAAGAACACTGATGACCTCACGTTTTCCCCACCACCAATCACATATCCTCATGCCTAAGGTCGCCCTGCTTCTTTATCCTGTAAATATCCTGAGCCCCTCACCTTCGGGGAGGTGGATCTGACATTTGTTCTCCTATCTCCTCACTTGTCTGCTTCATGAATAAACCCTTCTCTTCTGCAAACTTGGCGACTCACTGTTTGGTTTGCTGTGCATTATGCAAGTGAGCCTAGTTCGGCAACAATATCTGTTTTCAAATTTCAGATTTATTGAGGTAGAATTGACATAAAATTGTAAGATATTCAAACTGTACCGCATGTTGATCTAAAATATGTATAAATGTGAAAAATGCCCCCGGCCTAGTGAATTAACGGTTACTTTAGATCCTCAGACCTTATCCATCTTATAGTTGAATGCTTGTTCCCTTTTACCAACCCCTCCCTCTTTACCCCAACCTGGAAACCACCATTCTTTTCTCTATTTCTATGAGTTTGGCTTCTCATGGCTGTAATATCTGAAGGATGTAAGCAAATACAAAGTTGCTTTCTCAAGGTCATCCCTTCAATTGTGTGTTATCTTCCATGTTATGTAAAAACACTCTCAACCAACAATGGATCCATTCCAATTACGGCAACTATGGCTGAAAGGAAGCTCTGGTGACAAGATTTATTTTTCAAGTATAGAACTACAAGAACAGTGATGCCAGAGATGTGGTTTTATTTCGCCGTATTTGCTTTTAGTTATGTGGCTGAGACTTAATGAGAAAATTTGTATAGAATCAATCTTTAATAAATCAGGAAGGCTTGTTGAATCTTCTCATCTCTTGATCATTAGGACAAGACCAAAGTGAAAATCCTGCACACAGTACATTGTATGGAACACTTAATAATCAATTCATCACAGAAAAAAACACTTTAAACTAGGAGGCAGAAATGTGCAAGATCAACAATAGTAAGCAGTTTTAGCCAAGGATGGCTTTGTTTGAGACTACCAAGGATTCACCATCAGTAAGTGGATGAGCATTTTATTCTGATCTCTCCGGTGAGAATATGATTCCTCCTCCAAATGTCTGGCCGTTGTGCAAGATGTGGGGTCAACTTAGGCATGTGACTCACGCTGTTGAATGGGTGGAGATCACCAATTTCGTAGAGCTTATGGATGGAAGCAGAGGCACTGCACTGCAATGAGAAGAGAGAGAGAGAGTATGTGTATCAATGATGTGACTTATAGGTCAACCAAGAAGAGATATTTGATCTCTCAAAATTGGAATCTTGAACCATCCAATTAGGAATCTCCTGATCAGGACTAGTTAGGTCATTCTACCCACAAGGCCCCTCCCAGCCGCTAAAGGAAAGGAAACTTTTACTTACCATCTAGCCTGCTGCCTAGTGTAACTTTCTTGCCTCTGCACCCTTCCACCTGTAAAATCTCTTGCCTTCTTGAGTTCTTGGAGCTCCTTTCCTTCTGCTAGACAGGATGGTGCCAGATTCAAGAATCACTGAATAAAGCCAACAGGATGTTTAACATTTACTCAGGTGAATTTTGTTTTTTATCACTTTGAAAAATTTTCAACTGATTTGCCAAGATATAGAGCATCAAGTTACATAGGTATCAATATGTGTAAGAAAAGATCTGTAAAATAGCTGCATTTTAAGTGTAAATTGATCCACTGAGGCACGTTTTCATCAATGAAGGGTCAGCACTCGTCCTGGGAAGAAACAGACTGTGAAGTTTGGCCTCGTGGGGAATGATGACAATACACAGGAAGCAGAGAGAAAAGCAACCCTGCGTTGACAGCAAATTCCCAGAACAAACTCCTGATTGAAACAAAGAGGGATTTATTTGGGGTTTGTTAGGAGTGCAGCCCACAAGACACACATCCAAGAAGCACTTGAACTGTGTTCCCACGGAGTACAAAATGGGGAAAGTGTACAAGGACAAAAACCTACAAGGTTACATAAATTGTTTGTCAATAAGTAGGATTGAAGTTGGCAAGAAGTAAGAGGCTTGTTAAGCAACGGTTAGGTAGGGCTAAAAATAAATATATAGATTTGAAGGTAGGTAATTTTGAAATTCC
>NC_041233.1:121413234-121413748 GCF_002837175.3 Physeter macrocephalus | reverse complement strand
AGGAAACCACACTAAGACCCGTACACCCTCTGCTGCCAACGAGTGAACACCGGCCCCCACTGCTCAGGGTCACACTGGCTGTCCTGGTCTTTGAGGTTTCCGGGGTCCTGAGTAACTGCTGTTCTCGAGTCTTCTGGACCATTCAGCAGAAGCTCTGACCATCCCTTCCCTGATCCTCTTTGAATGCTAACTGAAAATTATCCCTTTTCAATGACCTGGAGTGTTGTAAACATTGCAATGGTTTTAAAAGTCAGACACACGATAGAAGAAGGAAAAAATGGAATAAAATATCTTAAAAATTTTTTTTGAACTCAAATTTTTTAAATAACTGAACCTGTTTTCTGAGGGGACGGGCCGTCCAGCAGTGGCATGTGAGGCCAAGTGGCGGCTGGGGACTCTCTGTAGGAGGGCCTGGGATCCATATGAAGGCTGGAAAGAGAGCCCATAGATGGCGGTGGGAAGTGACCGGGAGATCTGAGAGCTGCTGGGACAGGATGGGGCTCTGCTCCCCTCT
>NC_041233.1:121407461-121410175 GCF_002837175.3 Physeter macrocephalus | reverse complement strand
TTTTTGCCTCAGAGCACTGAGATATATGGGGACACGATCTAAGGTGAGCATAAAATAAAGTGGCCCATGGACAGTTCCCTTGACCTTTCATGAAGACATTAAGGCAGAGAGGAGACAGGAGCCTTGTAGATTTTCTGCTCATTTAGGCAGATTCTTCCAGGGCAGGTATTTCCTTGGAATTCATGGTAATCGCCAGTGTCCGAATAATGGATTTAATAATTTGAGTTCTTCTCTGACTTCAGACTACACTACAAAGCTACAGTAATCAAGACAGTATGGTACTGGCACAAAAACAGAAATATAGATCAATGGAACAGGATAGAAAGCCCAGAGATAAACCCACACACATATGGTCACCTTAACTTTGGTAAAGGAGGCAAGGATATACAGTGGAGAAAAGACAGCCTCTTCAATATGTGGTGCTAGGAAAACTGGACAGGTACATGTAAAAGTATGAAATTAGAACACTCCCTAACACCACACAAAAAATAAATTCAAAATGGATTAAAGATCTAAATGTAAGGGCAGATACTATAAAACTCTTAGAGGAAAACATAGGCAAAACACTCTACAACATAAATCACAGCAAGATCCTTTTTGACCCACCTCCTAGAGTAATGGAAATAAAAACAAAATTAAACAAATGGGACCTAATGAAACTTCAAAGCTTTTGCACAGCAAAGGATCCCATAAACCAGACCAAAAGACAACCCTCAGAACGAGAGAAAATATTTGCAAATGAAGCAACTGACAAAGGATTCATATCCAAAATTTAGAAGCCACACATGCAGCTCAATACCAAAAAACAGACAACCCAATCCAAAAATGGCCAGCAGAACTAAATAGACATTTCTCCAAAGAAGAGACACAGATTGCCAACAAACACATGAGAGAAATGCTCAACATCATTAATCATTAGAGAAATGCCAACCCAAACTACAATGAGATATCATCTCACACCGGTCAGAATGGCCATCATCAAAAACTCTAGAAACAATAAATGCTGGAGAGGGTGTGCAGAAAAGGGAACACTCTTGCACTGCTGCTGGGAATGTCAATTGATACAGCCACAATGGAGAACACTATGGAGTTTCCTTAAAAAACTACAAATAGAACTACCATACGACCACGCAATCCCACTACCTGGCATATACCCTGAGAAAACCATAATTCAAAAAGAGTCATGTACCAAAATGTTCATTGCAGCTCTATTTACGATAGCCAGGACATGGAAGCATGTTAAGTGTCCATCAACAGATGAATGGATAAAGAAGATGTGGCACATATATACGATGGAATATTACTCAGCCACAAAAAGAAATGAAACGGAGTTATTTGTAATGAGATGGATAGAACTGGAGTCTGTCATACAGAGTGAAGTAAGTCAAGAGGACCAAAAAAATATCGTATGCTAACACATATATATGGAATCTAAGAAAAAAAAAAAGTCATGAAGAGACTAGGGGTAGGATGGGAATAAAACAAAGACCTACTAGAGCATGGACTTGATGATATGGGGCGGGGGAAGGGTAAGCTGTGACGAAGTGAGAGAGTGGCAGGGACATATATACACTACCAAATGTAAATTAGATAGCTAGTGGGAAGCTGCCGCATAGCACAGGGAGATCACCTCTGTGCTTTGTGACCATGAGAGGGGTGGGATAGGGAGGGTGGGAGGGAGGGAGACACAAGAGGGAAGAGATATGGGAACATATGTATATGTATAACTGATTCACTTTGTTGTAAAGCAGAAACTAAAACACCATTGTGAAACAGTTATACTCCAATAAGGATGTTAAAAAAATTGAGTTCTTCCCTTTCTTGAATACTGATTATTGTTTGGAAGTAGGAGAATAAGAACAATTATTTTACACATCCCTGGATATCACAGAGATCCCAAAAGCAAAACTTATTGCTGACCCTAAAAATGGACTGAAGCAAAACGAGACTCATTAACTGTGATCACCCTTTCCATTGCTCTGCCATAGTTTTCCTGCTTCAGGCTTCTCTTCTAGCAGGAGCAGTAGAGATATAATAATATAAATGATGTAGTTTCACACACATGGATTTTTCTGCTCTGGAATAAACCATAATGTTTTAATCTAGTCATAACCAAATTTGCTCTGAAGGAGAATTCACATGGGTCGGTTTTGTGTATATTTACACCTTACTTATAAGCCCCTAGTGACACGAAGACTCTTGACTCTGCACCAAGTCAAGGGGAGAACAAGCACCAGCAGTCGAGTTGAGGTCAAGAACAAGAAATACTGGGTAAGATCCCAAACTGCATCTCCTTGATGAGGGTAAGTGGCTTGTGTAGATGGCATGGAAGTTAGAGAAATAGGATCAAGAGAATAAAAAAAAAAAGAATGCAAGGAGAGGGCAGGAGGGTCAGTGAGCTAAATCCCATTTCTTGGCAAACATTGCACTCTGCTGGGACATGTGATCTGCTGAAAGGGGCCATGAGAGACCCCAGGGAGCGCTGGTGAGTTTTTGACCACTAATGTATACTAATAAGATGGATTAACAGGATAATCAATAAACATTGTCTACACTTGACATTTTGACAAATAGAGCTATATTATTTGCTGAGGTGGCAGGTGATACCATGGCAGAGATGAAAGTTATACAAGAATATCTTATTTCTTGGGGTGTTTTTATTGCCCTTATATTATTTGTTACATAATAATCACAGCTACCCTGGTTATTGTACT
>NC_041233.1:121404118-121404887 GCF_002837175.3 Physeter macrocephalus | reverse complement strand
ATTGACAGTAGCACAATCATAGTAGGGGACTTTAACACCCCACTTTCACCAATGGACAGATCATCCAAATTGAAAATAAATAAGGAAACACAAGCTTTAAATGATACATTAAACAAGATGGTCTTAATTGATATTTATAGGACTTTCCAACCAAAAACAACAGAATACAAATTTTTCTCAAGTGCTCATGGAACATTCTCCAGAATAGATCATATCTTGGTACACAAATCTAGCCTTGGTAAATTTAACAAAATTGAAATGATATGAAGCATCTTTTACGACCAAAACACTATGAGACTAGATATCAATTATAGGAAAAGATCTGTGAAAAATACAAACACATGGAGGCTAAACAATACACTACTTAATAACGAAGTGATCACTGAAGAAATCAAAGAGGAAATCAAAAAAATACCTAGAAACAAATGGCAATGGAAACTCAACGACCCAAAACCTACGGGATGTAACAAAAGCAGTTCTAAGAGGGAAACTTATAGCAATAGAATTGGAAATGAAAAAGGAGAAGTAAAAACTGACACTACAGAAATACAAAAGATCATGAGAGATTACTAAAAGCAACCCTATGCCAATAATATGGACAACCTGGAAGAAATGGACAAATTCTCAGAAACGCACAACCTGCCGAGACTGAACCAGGAAGAAATAGAAAATATGAACAGACCAATCACAAGCACTGAAATTGAAACTGTGATTAAAAATCTTCCAACAAACAGAAGCCCAGGACCAGATGGCTTCACAGGCGAATTCT
>NC_041233.1:121399260-121399778 GCF_002837175.3 Physeter macrocephalus | reverse complement strand
AAGGGAGGCTCATTACCTGAAGAGGAAGCTCAGAGGTCCTCTCTGACGTGTGAGGTGACAGCGGTGAGGATCCTACCTCCACCCCAGTGCCTGACAGACTTTATTCATTTATTTATTTATATTTATTTTTCTGACAATATTTAGATTGAAAATTGATGTTAGTTGAAGGGATGAAAGAAAAGACATGCGGGCACTGTGTGAGGATATTGGTGCCTACAGACAAAGACGCTATGAACACATGAACCCAGTGAAAGTGTAAGTTTTAATTTTTTTGTATTATCCTTAGACTTCTAAAATCTCAAACATAAGGAGCTCTGTTACCCCTCAATATAATCTTCAGGTATGTCAATAATCAAAGGGAAACAACCAAAGTAAATGTCAATATTTATGATTGAAGTAAAAGCAATATTTTGAATGGAAAACAGAAGTTGGCCACTGATCGATGTTCTGTTCTTTCTTTATAGTAATTGAAAATTCTCCTTGGGAACATTGATTGACAAGATGAGGAAGTGAAATTT
>NC_041233.1:121394984-121398949 GCF_002837175.3 Physeter macrocephalus | reverse complement strand
CCTGTCCAACATCACACAAACAGGAAGGGGTAGAGCTAGGATGGGAATGATTGTGTAATTCAGGATAAGCTTGTGCATTTCCTAGCAGCATCCTCATGTCTAAATGGATGAGCCATTTAGACCTGTGGGCATTGTGGAGCAACACCCTTTACACAAGGGCATTGCCCTCACACAAGCACTTTTAATTCAGGTTTGGGGAAGGAACTGTGAAAAATCTCCCACATATTGTGCCTAATATTTTGAAAAATAAAAGAATATATAGGGCTTCCCTGCTGGCTCTGTGGTTAAGAATCCACCTGCCAATGCAGGGGACATGGGTTCCAGCCCTAGTCGGGGAAGATCCCATGTGCCGCGGAGCAACTAAGCCTGTGGGGCACACATACTGAGCCCGCGTGCCACAACTACTGAGCTCGCGAGCCACAAATTCTGAATCCCAAGCACCTAGATCCCTTGCTCTGCAACAAGAGAAGCCGCCTCAATGAGAAACGCTCAAACCGCAACAAACACCCAACGCAGCCAAAAATAAAATAAATAATACAAAATAATAAATATATATACAAAAGATATTAAAGCATTAAATAAAACACAGCTGTCACTTTCTTTCAAGTGTAGTGAGGACAAGAAGGAAACAAAACTGAAACATTTTAATAATTCATTAGTTAATTAAATAATTCCCATGGTTCACCTTTTTGTTGTTGTTGTCTGTGTGGGGTCCTCACTGCGGCACGTGTGCCTCTCACCGCGGCGGCTTTTCCCGTTGCGGAGCTCTGGCCCTAGGCGCGATGGTCTCCACAGCTGTGTCTTGCGGGCTCAGCTGCTCCTCAGCATGTGAGATCCTCTGGGACCAGGGATCGAACCCACGTCCCCTGCACTGGCAGGTGACCTCCCAACCACTGGGCCACCAGGGAAGTCCTGATTCACTTCTATTCTCCACCCCTCAACTTTGGGGGGCTGTGCTCAGCTGCTCGTTAAGGTGCAAATGCACAGACCTCAGGACAGCCTCCTTCTTCAGCAGAGACACCCGCAGAGGCTCTAAGCAAGGCCCATAGCCCCTCCCTGCTTGGACCCCTGAACCTCCTCTTCTCACAGCCCCTCTGCCTTCAGCAAGATCCAGAGCATATGCCCAAATCTCCCCCACGCTCTTAGGAGAGTGGCTTCTACATTGATTTCCTGAGCAACATTATCAGTGGGACCCTTCCTCATTTGAACTCCCATATACAAGAACATTCCACTAACAGTGTTATACATTGCTTTTAAAAAGATACACTTAGGGCTTCCCTTGTGGCCCAGTGGTTAAGAATCCACCTGCCAACGAAGGGGACATGGGTTCGAGGCCTGGTCCGGGAAGATCCCAAATGCCACAGATCAACAAAGCCCGCGCGCCACAACTACTGAAGCCCATGCAACTATAAACCGTGCTCCGGAACAAGAGAAGCCACTGCAATGAGAAGCCCGCACGCAGCAATGAACACCCAGCACAACAAAAATTAAATAAATAAATTTATAAAAATGAAAAAGATACACTTAACTACCTGTATTACTTTTCTGTTGTTGATTAACAAATTACCAATAGTTCCTTCTCTCACAGTTCTGGAGGTCCCAAAATCAAAATGGATCTGACTGTGCTAGCTTTAAAGTGTCAGCAGATCTGTTCCTTCTGGAGGATCTGTTGCAGGGTCTGTTCCCTGCCTTCACCAGCTACTAGAAGCCACAAGATTTCCACGCTTTCTGGCCCCGCCTGCAATCACGTCACTCCCACCTCTGCCCCAGTCCTCACACCTCCTTCGCTGTCTGTGACTCTCTGTCCTTCTTCTTTCATAGCTGAAGACCTTTGTGATTGCTTTGTATCCACAAAAATTATCCAGGAGAGCCTCCCCAAGTCAATATTCTTAAGTTGATCACACCCACAGAAGTTCCTTTAGCCATGTGAGATAATATATTTGTAAGTGTGGGAATTAGGCCAGAGGCTTTCTGAGGAGCCATTATTCTGTTGACTACACTACCCTTTCTGCACAACTTGAAAAAAAATTGTTTTACACTGATGGAAGAAATTTTAACATATTAAGGTATGGGGAAGTCATTCTGGCTTAAACATGACTTGAACTTTAGGCTATCCCAAACAGCCTGTTTGTAGCCTATTCAACAGACACTGTCCATCTGCTATTAACCATTAAAGAAAAAATGCATTTAACAATCAAAAGGAGATAGCTGAAGACCTTTGTGATTGCTTTGTATCCACAAAAATTATCCAGGAGAGCCTCCCCAAGTCAATATTCTTAAGTTGATCACACCCACAGAATTTCGAAATGGACCAGGTGGCCACTATAGACAAGGTTTCAAACACATTCTTTTATTAGTGAAAACTAGAGTTTTCTGAACTGTATTGTTAGCGAACACAAGTTCATGTGCCTGATGCAGAGTGAGACCAAGGTTTATTGCAGAGCCATGCAAAGGAGAATGGGAGGCTCATGCGCAAAAAACCCCAAACTCCCTGAAGGGTTTCAGCAAAGCACGTTTAAGGGCAAGCTTAAGGAGGGGTGAGGTTGGTTGTTGGTACAGGAATCCTTTGTCCACGAAGGTCAGGCCACAATGTTTCTGTAAACATCCAACAAAAGAAATGTTATTCTCTGTTTTGCAACTTTTTATCTTTATATAAACGGAAAAGTGTTATACTCTTAAAGGTCAGAGCACTGAGAATGGGCTATCCTTTATATTTCAGGCTATAGGCAACATTTTTAACTTGAAGCAAAATCAATAGGTTATATACGTTAAAGTAAAAACAACGACAACAAAAAAATAACAATTCTAATATGAAGTCAGATTGTTCTTCCCTGTTACAGTATCAGACTCAAGGACACTAACAGCCATTCTCAAAACAGTATCAGCTGGCAACTGCCACCTGCAACCTTACGGTCTCCAGGTCTCCCCTTGTAACTATGCAACAATTTCAGACCCCAACCAGTCCTTTCTTAATAGGCACCCTTACCACTTGCCAGCTCCAATTATAATTCTTTTCTCAGATTTTTAATTTATATTGGCGTATAGTTGATTAACAATGTTGTATTCGTTTCACGTGGACAGCAAAGTGATTCACTTCTACATATACATGTATCTATTTATTTCAAATTTCTTTCCCCATTTAGCTTGTTACAGAATATTGAGCAGAGTTTCCTGTGCTATACAGTAGGTCCTTGTTGTTGATCTTTTTTAATTACAGCACTGTCTATGTGTCTATCCCAACTTCCCAGTCTATGCCCCCCAACACTTCCCCTCTGGTAACCATGAGTTTATTTTCTAAGTCTGTGAGTCTGTTTCTGTTTTGTAAATAAGTTTATTAGTATCATTTTTGGCTGTACCAATTTACATTCCCACCAACAGTGTAGGAGGATACCCTTTTCTCCACACAGTCTCCAGTATTTATTGTTTGCACATTTTTTGATGCTGGCCATTCTGACTCCTTTGAGATGATGTCTAATTGCAGGTTTGATTTGCATTTCGCTAATAATTAGCCATGTTGAACGTCTTTTTATGTGCCTCTTTGCCATCTGTATGTCTTCTTTGGAGACATGTCTATTTAGGTGTTCTGCCCATCTTCTCATTAGGTGGTTTGTTTTTTTGATATTGAGCCGCATGACCTGTTTATAAATTTTTGAGGCTAATCCCTAGTCAGTTGCATCATTTGCAAATCTTTTCTCCCATTCTGTGGGTTGTCTGTACATTTTGTTTATGGTTTCCTTTGCTGTGCAAAAGCTTTTCTTTTTAATTAGTTCCCTTTTGTTTATTTTGGTTTTTATTTCCATTACACTAGGAGATGGATAGTAAAAGATATTGCTTTGATTTATGTCAAAGAGTGTTCTGTCTATATTTTCCTCTAAGAGTTTTATAGTATCCAGTCTTACATTTAGGTCTTTAATCGATGTTTAGTTTATTTTTGTTTATGGTGTTAGAGAATGTTCTAATTTCAT
>NC_041233.1:121392555-121394351 GCF_002837175.3 Physeter macrocephalus | reverse complement strand
TTCTTCCAATCCAAGAACATGGTATATCTTTCCATCTATTTGTGTCACCTTCAATTTCTTTCATCAGTGTGTTATAGTTTTTGGAGTACAGGACTTTTGTCTCCTTAGGTGGGTTTATTCCTAGAAAATCCTAAAGACGTTACAAGAAAACTACTAGAGCTCATCATTGAATTCTGTAAAGTTGCCGGATACAAAATTGAAACATGGAAATCTGTTGCATTTCTATACACTAACAATGAAAGGTCAGAAAGGGAAATGAAAGAAAAAAATCTATTTACCACCACATCAAAAAATATATATATATATATATAATTCTTCACAATCAACTTATGTCATTTTGAGGTTTTTGCCTTTATAAGGCTCCCCAATCTTGCAGTCCTGCTGAACACATTTCAGGTCCTTCTAGAATCGGTCTCTCCTGAGCTATAGACCTCAGTTTGGCTCAAATAAAATTCTTTTCTATTCCTAGTATAGATTGATTTAGTGATTATTTATATTGACAACACAATTAAAGAGTTTCTTTAAAACAGTTCAGAATAGAATGGACAGCTAAACTATGAGTTACCGATACTAAAAGTCACCTTCATTTAGTGCACGGAATAGATTGATTTAGTGATTATTTATATTGACAACACAATTAAAGAGTTTCTTTAAAACAGTTCAGAATAGAATGGACAGCTAAACTATGAGTTACCGATACTAAAAGTCACCTTCATTTAGTGCACGGAGGCTTCTATAAGGGCAGGGGTTGGGGACGTGCTCTTGCCCCAGCAAGGAGGGCCTTGAAAGTTCTCTGTCCCTCCCAGAACCTCCAAAGCCCACTGCGCTGCCCTATGGGGAGGTGTGCAGCTCAAGCATCATGGAGACCCTGGGGACATGACTATGAGTTGGGAGGCGTCCGGACCTGCACCCTTCAGAAACCATCTCCGTCGATGACACTCCAAGCCCTGGAACTGCCAACCTGAGGTCCTCTTCTTATGGAGCAAGGGCTCATGTGACCGAGGTGCAGAAAGCCCAACTCTGACAGCAGGTGTTTTAATCAAAGTAAGGGATTATTTACAGATCTCCAAGCAAGGGAGTGGGAGATAAGCCACAGATAGATTATTTTCCTTTATAGGTTATTACAAGATTTTGAATATAGTTTCTTGTGCTATGCAGTAAAACCTGGCTAGTTACCTATTTTATGAACAGAATTTTGGACCTGTTTATCCCATACTATATGTGACATTTGTTCATCATAGCATCAGCAGTCACGCTCTCTCTGGTTTACGATTCTCAGGCCAGGTGGTTCCCGGCTCAGGGGTGTGTGAGCTCATCCTGCCCTGGAGAAACAACCTGAAATTGGAGTGAACGATGACATCTACAACAGCAACTGGTACATTGATTATGTTAACAACAGAAGAGTAGTCACCTGACTCTGCTTGATGAGTGTTCAGTTAGCACAGGATTGAGGTCAGAGATGACAAAGAAAAGGAAGAAAGTTTTGGATAGAGAGCTCATCTGTAAACTCAGTGAGGACACTCTGTTTTAGGGGGACTTGGATTCACCCTGCAGGACGTGAGAGGACAGCAAGTCACTCCTGGTGCCCAGCTACCATCAGCTCCTGGACGGACCCCTGCTCTTGAAGAGGCCACTCTGGGGGAAAGAGGAGCTGCTGGGACATCGGCCCCTGAACCCCTCTCTCCTCTGGCACATCTCAGGGCTCCGAGTTCCCGCAGGAGCAGAAGCAGAGGCCCAGGTGGGAGCGAGTGGCCAGCGGGAGGAGGAGGTGCACAGCCCAGCAGCGGCCGGAGTGC
>NC_041233.1:121380222-121391086 GCF_002837175.3 Physeter macrocephalus | reverse complement strand
AGGAAGGAAGAGAGGAAGAAAGGAAGGAAGGGAGGAAAGAAGGGAGGAAGGAAGGGAGAAAGGAAGGAAGAAAGGAAGGAAGGAGGGAAGAAAGGAAGGAAGAAAGGAAGAAGACAAAATGAAGTAGGATAAAATATATTAAAATAAAAAATAATTATTAAGAAGAAAAATTTAAAAAAACAAGAACAACAAGAAAAAAAACGGGTCGATCAGAACTCTAGGACAAATGGTGAAAGCAAAGCTATACAGACAAAATCTCACACAGCAGCACACACATACACACTCACAAAAAGAAACAAGACGAGGCTAAAGGAGCAGCTGATTTGGGGGCTCTGGCTCACTCAGGCCGGAGGGAGGGAGGGGCACGGATGCGGGGCGAGCCTGCGGCGGCAGAGGCCGGCCGGCGTGATGCTTCACCGGCCCGAGGCGCACCATGCGTTCTCCAGAGGAAGATGTCCCTGCATCCCGGGACCCCGCCAGTGACGGGCTGCACAGGCTCCAGGGAGGAGAGGTGTGGAGAGTGACCTGTGCTCCCACACAGGCCTCTTGGTGGCGGCAGCAGCAACCCTAGTGTCCCACACCCGGCTCTGGTGTCCGCTCTGACAGCCGCGGCTCGCGCCCGTTTCTGGAGCTCCTTTAAGTGGCGCGCTTAATCCCCTCTCCTCGCGCCCCAGGAAGCAAAGAGGAAGTCTCCTGTCTCTTCGGGAACTCCGCGCCCCTTTCTGGAGCTCCTTTACGTGGTGCGCTTAATCCCCTCTCCTCTCCAAAGCTTTTTAATGTGTAAGTACTGACAAAGGGCCAAGCAAAAAAGGTTATAGAACCTATATATCTGCAGTGGATGAAAGCTAGTTTCTGTTAGTGGGTGAGATATTATATTAACATTCTTGTCTCAATATAAAAGAAACGAATAACTCAGTCTAGCTTTTACAGACAGGTTGAATTTTTTCTATTTTCTAGTTCATCCCCAAGAAATATACCGTTGACCTGCAGATAAACGGGTCCTTTCTGAACGCATGCTCTGTTGGTGTCATTTCAGGATTTTTAAAGTCACCTTCCATGTCTGAACAAAAGAGAAAAGAAATAGCTACAGTGACTTGGGGCAAGGAGAATTTTGCAAATGCTCACAAGGCTAACATAAGTGTATGTCAAGTATTGGCTTTAACACAGAGAAAAGATGTGAAATGGAGGAATATAGCAACAATTAGATACATGATATAGAACAATGATGATGTATACTATTTTTAAGAGTAAAATGACTGAAAAATAAAATGAAGGTGGGATGTCGGGGAGATTAAGACACAGTAAATCAACAAAAGGGAGAGACTGAAACAAATGTTGCTACATGAATAATAGTAACAGAAAGAGCACTTTCTCAGAAGCCAAGGAATGTACATAAATTTAGGTGAATAGAGATTAATATGCTCCAAGAATTAGGACACTATCGGAGCGATATTTCTGCACTGGACTTACAAGATGTCAGAAGACTTCTTCCTCAAGGAAATCTGCAGTTGACATTACAGGTCCTGTTCTCTCACTGACCAGGCCCCTCTCCACATAGAATCCCAAGAGCCTGGAGCCCACCTAGAGCTGGGACTCTGGGAATCCTCTTTCTTCCTCCACACCTCTTCTCCTGCTACAGCTGGGAAGTCACATCTACTTGTAGAGGCAAAAACCATTTGTGGACAAATGTATATGGATTTGGAGTTCTGCTTTGGGATCTGCGTGCGGTCTTCAGGTTCACGTCAGGTGCAGGAGCGAGGCGAACAGTGCTGAGCAGCACAGGAAAGGGCGTCCCGAGCACTGACAACACCAGCAGCCCTGCCCAGAGCAGAAGGACGCTGACCTTCGCTTCAGGTGTTAAGGAACCGTCTGGTGATGCTCACGTCCCAGGACTGTGACCGACTGCAGGATCCTTCTTTTTCCCCCTTTCCTCTGACCAGTGTGAATCAATTGTTCTATAGTGGATTAAACTTCATTTTCAAAAACAAAAAGTCCAATAGTTTAACTCAATGCCATCCCTAGGACTTGCATTTTAAAAGGACAATGTCTGTTCTGTGTCACTTTGTACGGTTAGACTCCACCGGAGTTTGCACAGCAGAATGGTATTTGGAAAATATTTAATGCATTTATTTCTCCATTTAAGGCCTCCATGCAGTGAGTACCCTGCACTGGTCTGAGTGTTAGATATGGAGCCGCCAGAAAGACACACTACAGTTCTCTGAAAGTCTACTATCTTTTGACATGACAAAGATGAAGTAAGCAAATGAACAAGATCATTTCGTCCAGGTTTTAGTAAGTGCTTTATGTGTGTATATGTGTCAGGGTGGGGAGGGGAGTGAAATCTGGGGAAGCTGCTCTGGATGAGTTTTTATTAAATAAATAAATGCTGACAGTGTCACCCACAGAGAACAGATGACTGCTATTCTCCAGCATCACACCCCTCTGCACGTTCCTCTGAGTTGGTTCTGACAGGCCTCCCTTTTTCGATGAAGTTTATAGCCACAACTTGAAGGTAGCTGATTCCTCAAAACATGCTGGACTTTCTGGTTCAGGCTTCTCCATCCCCAAGAGTATCCAGAGGTGATGGCTGAGGGTGACTGCACTGGGAAAAGGCAGCTGTGTGTATCAAAAGCTCAAACCCTTCTTGAGGTCAAGTCCAATATTTCTCTGGGCTGACGTGGCATAAGCCTTTCAAATACATCACAGAGATGTGAACACTCTGAATACACAATAGCTTTCATGATTAAGGCTTATCACATGAGGGGTGTGAAACAACCAGTACATTCTATGACAGAATGTAAGTTCTGTGTTCTGGGTTAGCAATCATAATATTTGTACTTGGAATTAATAAATAAACCCTGTGTTCCACCAATTTTTATTAAATCTATAGACTACACAAGGCAAGAAATATCCATGTTCTGCCACTAATCAGCTTTGATTGTGAGCAAATTATTTCCCATTTTGAACTTCACAATTTTCAGGTGTGAATAAGTTTCATAACCTCTTGAGAGAGTTGAGTGATTACATGATCTAATAGGTAAGTGCTTCTCACAAAACAAAACCCAATAAATAAAAGCTATATATTATTATATGTTATTTATTATTTGTTCAGGAATATTGTCATTAAAAAGTCAGAGAGCCTTGAGGCAATATCCACCCCTCTACATGACTGGAGAAGTTTTACACGAAACTTCTTGTCGGGAGGTGGTGCCTGTATCATCTCCACTCTCATCAGGTGTTCATCACCAGATGTGAGAACAAAGTGTGTATGATGAGTCCAGGTGCAAAAGTTCAGTTGTCCCCTTTATTCACATCTGCTGTGTAAGGGGAATTCTTTCCCTTGGGATAGCAACTCAAGGCTTATGGAATGAAGGGCTGAAACCATGAAGAATCGAGACAGCAGCCCCTGGTGGGGATGATTGGGGCTCCCGAGTGAATGTCTAGGGGCTTCCAGGATGAGGGAAATTGCTGAGGAGCCCAGGTCTGCAGAGTCAAGTTTACACAAGGTCCCCACTTGCATCTGGGCCTCGGTGGAGCAGAGACATTTAGGGCCTGGTATGCCAGCTCCTGCCTGGAAGCTGTAGTAGGATGGGGCAGAAAAGCAGGAGGTGCGGCCCATCTTTGTTTCAGAAGATACTCATCTTTCCTGCAACAGACCCCAGGCTATAGGAAGACTTGATTTTTGTTTTTCAGAATTGCTTTAGCTATTCTAATTCCTTTGCCTTTCCAACTCATATTCTTTAAAAGATAAATGCATATCTTGTTGTTGGTGATGGCTTTTTTTTTAATAACTCTGGAAGTTTTACAAATGGCTATGTTCATTGAATAGTTCATTATCAATATCTTTCTAAGTCAGTACCTATAGATCTACGTCATTTAAAAAGATATCAGTAACCCAAACACAAATTGATAATAATGCATTGTGGGGATGCACTAACTAGAATTTATTTACCTAATTTCTCTTAATGGCTATGTTTTTGAAATACTCTGTGTTTATATTAAGTAATGCTGATATCAATATTCTTATTACACATGTAATTTGAACAAATGTTCCTCACACAGCCATTTGTTATTTGACTGCTTGTTGAATACGTAAATATCAATTTGTGGTCAAGTTTACCATTCATTTACTTGATGGCTTCTGGACTTTTTAAAGAAATGCTTCACAAGGACTCCACTATGAAATCACAAATAAAAATTATTCATACATGATTTTGCTGAGTACTTTCATGGTTTCAGTTTTTCTGTCTTTATTTTTTTTTCTCATTAAATTTTTTAATGGGTCTCAGATTCTTTGACAGATTTTTGGTCAAGATGTTTCCATTAAAAACTACTCATTTTAAAAACTAATAACTTAAAACTGCCACACACAAAACAAATGGTCCACAACACATTTCTCCTGTCCTTCTGAAGGTTTTACGATGCATTGTTATCATTAACGAGTCTTTTGCTATTAAACTTAAATGGCCAATTGAGACAGAGTTCTGAGACCGTTCTTCCACCACTGATTAAGACTGGAGTGGAAGTCATTGTGGATAATGTTCATTTAGCCTTCTGAGCTTTCTGGGCAGATTGGTGACCTTGCCAGGTCCAGCTGCCTTCTTGTCCACTGCTTTGATGACACCCACAGCAACCGTCTGTCTCATGTCACAAACAGCAAAGCGCCCCAGAGGAGGACAGCCAGAGAAGCTCTCAACACACATGGGTTTGCCAGGAACCATATGAACGATGGCAGCATTACCAGATTTCAAGAATTCGGGGCCATCTTCCAGCTTTTTCCCAGAACGACGATCAGTTTTCTCCTTCAGCTCAGCAAACTTGCAGGCAATGTGAGCTCTCTGGCAATCCGGCACAAGTGCATAGTTTCAGTTTTTCAATCCACACAGCCCGAGTCCCTGCAAAATCCTTAAGTCCGCCCCGGGAGCAGGGACCCGCCCGTGTGCTCGGGGATCCTTCGCTGCAGCCTCCCGGCGACATCTTCCCAGCTCCCTCCCCCTTTCTGTCTGCGGCCAGGGTCGTACCGAGCCGGGAGCTTGCTCCGAGGCGGACGCCCCGGGACGAGCTCGGGCGTTTGGGCGGCCGCGCTGCACCCTCGCCGGCAGGCGATCGGGATCTGTCGCGGGTACGTTCTAGCCGGTTGCGGGGCGTTACATAGCGGCCGCTTTGAGGTCAGCCCTTCCCTCCGGAGCTTCGGCGACTTTCGCGAGGGTTGTGACTCGGCCGCCGGGCCCGAGGCAGAGTTCCAGGAGTCTGCGAGATTGGCGGCGACTGTCCCAGTGGCGTCGAGGCGTGGGCGCTTCCTGCTGTAGCCTTAGATTGTCCGAGCAGATTCATGGGGTGTGAGGCCGGCCTTGCGCTTTGCGGCTGTGGTTGTTGTGGTCCTGGCGTGTCTACCAGCATGCCCTGGTGCCCCTCCGCCCGCAAGACTGAGCGTGGTTATAGGATACGGTGTCCGTGCCCGACGACGTCCTCCACGTCCTGGTGTTCGTACTTTCTCGATTTTTCCGAGTCTTTGGGAGGTGGGGAACGACACGGATGTAATGGGACGGCGCCTGGCCTTCACCGGCCTCTGCGCTAGATGCTGAAATTATTCATCATTTTTTTACGTCTCTCGCCAGAGGGGGCTCGGGCCAGATGGCGAAACGAGGAGGCATTGGGATGTCGACCACGGGCCTCCCCGTCCTCCTTCCCACGGGACCATGATGCCCCGACTCACAGGCCGTCCGGCGGTGCGTCCTCGCCGCCTTGGGGCGCCGGGTGAGTCCAGGTGCTGTGGCGGCAGGGGGGACTACTCCCCGGCGGCCATGTTGGTTTCTCCAGGTTCCACACGAAGCCGGCACAGGGGGGCGCCGGGTGAGTCCAGGTGCTGTGGCGGCAGGGGGGACTACTCCCCGGCGGCCATTTTGGTTTCTCCAGGTTCCACACGAAGCGGTCACAGGGCTCCGTAGATGGGATTCCCCTGCAGGTCAGGCTGCGTCTACAATGGCAGCGCCCAGCGTCCCGTCTCCTGTTCGCCTCGGCGAACCGCTTGTGTGTGGACAGCACACGCAGGACCCTTCACCGCGGGGGACGACACGGAGTGTGGCGAGCGATCGGGGAGGACGCTCCAAGCGAGGCAGCCGTCCCACCTGGGTCTGGGTGGTCGGAGCCCCTAACAAACGTTTGGGAGACGGGGTGCGCCCTGGGCTGTCCGCTGATCGTCGGGAGGGGCCCCGAGCCCGGGTGCAATCCTGTTTGGGAGCGGTTGTCTGAGGCTCCTCCAGGGAATGAGCTTTCTCTCTGGATCTTGGGAACAGTCTCTGGACCCGCGGGCCTACAGCCCAGACCGTGCAAGGCGACGGATGGCGGACTGGGTCGACCCCAGGAGTTAGGGGGTCGGCTGAATGCCTGCGCCCTTGCACGACCCGGATTCGTCCCGCTGAGGTTCGCACCAGTGCAGCTGCACCTGGTGGTTCCTAAAGCAAGGTCGACCAGATGGCTTGGCAGCGATAGTGGGGACGCGAAAAATATGAGTTGGATTAATGATTTTTTGTTTTTCACTGTAACACTCACAGTAGACTCACCGCAATGTAGGCATTAATGAAATGTCTACATTTCTTAATCCTGAGATTTTGGTAATGAAAATTACCATTGTTTTTGTTACTCAACACTAGTGTAATTATTACCATTGTTTGCAGTTAATTTTAAAAACACTGACTAAAGTTTCTTTATCCACAGAGTATTTGAAGATGTTGAAAGAGCGTTTCCAGAATACAGAATTTTCTATATACGCCTGGGAGTGCGGGACCTCCTCCCTCTAATCACGAGGTCCTGCCCCACCCCCTGCAGCTAGCAACCTGGAAGGCCAGATCCAAATCTGTGCAGCAACAGACCCCAAGGGTCAGTGCTTCCTCCGAGCCTGACAACGTCCACATTTTTCATCTTCTGCATTCATATCTGAATATAGGAAAACCAAATATGTGGCCCGAGGCAGTCAGGTGGGATTTCCCTCTTCCTGTCCGCCGCCTACAGCTTCGTCACATCACAACCTTCTTTTTTGCCGTCAGAAAGCACTTCTGCGTGTGCTTGAGTCACTGTAACGTGAGAGGCGGTATCTGTGTCCGTCAGTTTGTCGCGCCAGCTCTGAACAAATAGTGCGTGTCTCGCTTGGGAGGTCTTTCCTCATGTCTACAGAGCTTAGTAGAGTGAGAGTGAGAATCAACCAATCAAGAAACAACTCAGGTTTATATGTGTTTTTGATGTTCTTTTATACAAATCACATTTACTCATGACGATTTTTAAAGTGAGACAGATAAATATATAACATTCACCCTTTCATAAGTGTAAAATTCAGTGATTTAGTGTCGACATAGAAAGTTGTACAACAGTCATCAGTACTAATCGAGAACATTCCATCACCTCAGAAAGAATTCCAGACCTCATTATACAGCCACTTCCCCTTCCCCCTCCTCCCCACTAGACCTCAGCAACCCCGTGTGCTTTTTGTCTATGGATTTGCCTGTTCTTTATATTTCGAGTAATTGGAATGACACAATTCTGGACATCTCTGTCTGGCATGTCACACTTAGTGTCATGTTGTCGAGGTTCATCCATGTTTTAGCCTGTGGTTGATTAGTCTGTTTTACTTAAGAATTTGCCATTGTAGGGATTCCCTGGTGGAGCAGTTGTTAAGAATCCTCTTGCCAATGCAGGGGACACATGTTTGAGCCCTGGTCCGAGAAGATCTCACGTGGTGCTGAACACCTAAGCCCATGCGCCACAATTACTGAGCCTGCACTCTAGAACTGGCGAGCCACAACTACTGAAGCCTGTAAGCCTAGAGCCCGTGCTCTGCAACAAGAGAAGACACCACACACAGAAGCCTGCGCACCGCAGTGAAGAGTAGCCCCCGCTCGCCACAACTGGAGAAAGCCTGTGCAACAGCAACTGAGTCCCAAAGCAGCCAAAATTAACTAAATAAATAGGAATTTGCCATTCTAGATCACTAAGATATACACACATACACAGACACTTTCTATCATTTTTTTAAATGTGAAAGACACAATATGTACATTCCATCATAACCATTTTATGCACACAGGTCCACGGTATTACGTCATGTTTTCCTGCAGATCCTCAACTTGCTCCACCGTCCTACAGCTGCCACCAGGCCCAGCAGACAGCAGCGCAGTTCTGTTGTCTTTTCTCACAGCCCCACAAATCACCCACCCCGACCAGTACTCCACCAATGAGTGCCTCGTGCTGGAGGCCAAAGAAGAGAACAGGGGGTGGGGGCAGCGGTGGCAAATGGAGAGAGAGCTGGATGGAGAGAGAGGTGGCAACAGCCTGATCCCCCGGAATCCACAGTGTCCCAATGAAATACAACCCACGTATCCTCAGAGAGGAGTGGCCGTCGATGATGGCATCCACTGGGGCACACTGCCAGCCAGGCTCCACTCCCAGTGTACTCTGAGACCTGGGCTCCCCAGGCTCCTGTGGGTGGGCTGCTTCTGTCACACCCTTCAGCCCTCTGTGGACCACACCCTCAGGCTAGGACTTTTGAGTTCCCAGGAGACTGTGCATACTCAGGGAGTGTGGCCAGTTGCAAAAGGTCAGGACCAGCCAAGAGCAAAGACTCCTATATTTCAGTGCCGCACTGACACCACCCGCATTTCTCCTACTCACTCTTACATTCCTCTATCAAGACATTCCACCACCATGGTGCAAGCTGGGATTTCGGGGACAGCAGTGACAGGGGACAGCAACAGCTGAACATCTCAGAGTGAGATGCCAGGAACTCAGCCAAGCACCAGCTCAGCCAGCATAACTGTCAGAGTTACTTAGAATTAGGAGCACAGGCTCCAAAGGCACTATTGACTTGATGTAGGCCATGCAGAATGCTTAGAACTGAGGTCTGGTGGCCGGTAAATCTACCAAGGAGAAACATTGAACCCTAGGTAATCCTAATCAGGTTGGTTAAAGGCAAAGAGGGAGGCATGTGTCCCGGTGGGGGAGGGTTGGAAAGTTCCTCTGTTTCTGCCTCCCCCCTTCCCACTGCACAGGGGACCAGACACCGGGTCACGTCCTCCTCAACACTCTGTGCTCCCATAATGGCTTCTCCTGGATCAGGCACCACAGAAGGTCTCCTGACTTTAAGTTCTCAATACTGAGAGGTACAGCCAGGAAATGTCTTCAAAGTGTAAACAAAATGAAATGAAAGAGAACAGTCCTCCAGACTACTGAAATGGCAGATGAGGTGAGGGTGAGATAACGCCCCTGGGGGTCCTGGTCCTGGAATGAGGGAGGAGGAGGAGGAGTGACCTAACGCCCCTCGGGGTCCTGGTCCTGGAATGAGGGAGGAGGAGGAGGAGGAAACTGACCTTCGGTGAACTTGACTTACACATGGCCTGTGTTTAATCCTTTCACTATGCAGTTGTTTAGCCATCATCACACTTTACGAGCTCCTCTCTGAGTCTGGTCCAGTGTCCTCACAGAGTTCACAGGCTGGAGAGGTAATCAAAGCATGATCACAACCCTGGGGTGTAGCACATGGGGCCAAAGGCAGCAAGAATGGGTGGCCATCAGCATGACTTCTTGGATGAGGCAACATCTGAGTTGGGTCTCCAAGGATGAGTTCTCCTCTAGCTAAAGTGACACTGAGCAGGAAACACAAAAGATGAATGAAAAAGGGAATGAAGGAATAAATGGGCATCCGCCAACACTACACAAGGACGGCAGCCCACCAAGATGGCGGCTTGGGAACACAGGGTGCACTGGGGTAACTTTGGGGAGAGGCTGCAGCGTGATGCCTGCCTCACTCCCTTTAAAGGCTTTGCTGCCACAGTGGCCTGTGCTCTACCTGCTCAGGGAGACTTGTCTGTCCTCTTCTCTGGGATCCTGTTGCTCTGTACCAGCAGTGACCACATGTGGTGACCCATGTATATTTGTCTGCCACATGAGGGGCCTTTGGGAGGAAGGAAAGTTTGGTGTGCATCCCAGGATTGAAAAGAAAGAGAGGATGGTGGGGCGTCCTGCAGCTGTGGGATCATGGTGCTGGGTGCTGGGGTGGGTTGGAGTGAGGCCAAAGCCATTCCTGGAGCTTGGGTGGTTCATTAGTGGCTTTCCTTACCACACGGGCTTCCAAAAAAAAAAAAATACAACTCTGTTTGGGCTACGCAAGAATGGGTGGCCATCAGCATGACTTCTTGGATGAGGCAACATCTGAGTTGGGTCTCCAAGGATGAGTTCTCCTCTAGCTAAAGTGACACTGAGCAGGAAACACAAAAGATGAATGAAAAAGGGAATGAAGGAATAAATGGGCATCCGCCAACACTAGGTGAGGAAGCCTCCTCCAGGTAATTCTTCTCTTTCCCTGCTCTCAGTTTCCTCCCCTCCAGATGGTTGGATGTGCAGGAGAGCTAAGGGCACTTCTGACTTTCCCCGAGTGTCGGTGCTGGCACTGACTGCAGCTTGTTAATCGTTTCTCACTTAAGTACTGGCATTGAGTAGGTTTAAGTCATAGCCTGCAAAAAAAATCAATTATCAGGACTAAATATGTACATAATTTCAGTGCGCATATTCCCATACACTCAATCTTCTATATTTTTACAATGAGAGGTTACTAACTTTTACTCAGATTCTCAAACATTGGTCACTGTGATATTTAGTAGCTGCCATTTGGTTTCAAGATGGCAGACTGAACAAGGACTAACTGTAGACAAACGTAAAAAATAATATAATTTGGTCAAAGCTGTCGAGGTGCTTTAGAAATGTTACTGTATAACCTTCCCGACCAATGAGAAACGCCAGAAGAAATTCAAATAGAGACCTCATTTTGTTAAGCGAAAAGGTGATAGTAAGAGGTGAGGTGAGGAAGCCGGCCCAG
>NC_041233.1:121374678-121379758 GCF_002837175.3 Physeter macrocephalus | reverse complement strand
GCTGGGCCCAAGGAGGCCACTCAATAAACATCCACTGAGGTGACCTAAAGTCACCAAAGATTTCACTTTGAATCACTGGAATAGAATATGCTAAATTCAACAGATTGGTGGTGAGGATTTTATGTTAATGAGCTAAGAAAGTGAAACGAAGGATACAAATAAAAGCAAAATGCAGACTCAAGAGAAATCTAAGAATCCAGACTAGTAATTAAGACTCTCAACATGCAGCCCACTGTGGCCTCAGGGCCTTTGTACTTGCTGTTCTTTCAGCCTGGAACACTCTGCCCTCTCCATTGCTTGCTCACAAACCAAACTAAGAAATTTGCCCACCCTCCTTTCTTTTTTTCTCCAAGATACATATCACCATTGGACGTTGTGTCCATTTTATTTTTTTCTGTCTCCCCCACAAGTCTTTTTCCTGCATAAGAATGGGAACTCCGTCCTTTTTCAACACCCAGTGCTGCACATCAGTTTCTGCAATAAGCCTGGAACTCAGGGGGTCCTCCACGAATGTGCTCTGGGTGAGAGAGAGAAGTGACTGCGTAGAGGGGACAGACAGTTGGGTATCAGCGAGCATTATGCCAGATCAAGAATGAAGGGGTTAGAGGACACTCAGCTGCAGGTCTTGGTCTCCTGTTCTGCATCTATCTCACCATTATAATAAAGAGTCAACATCAGGCCCAGGGAAAGCAGCTGCTCTGACTTGGGGAAAATCCTAATTATAATCCGCACCTCCTATGCTGAGGTCAGATGGGTGGACATCAGGTCCCAGGCTCTCACCGGCATCTCCCCTCCTCCCACCATCTCCTGTCACTTCTCAGAGAAACCCGAGCTCAGGACATCCACCAATCCCTCTCCTTGGTGGGGCCGGTGCTGAGCCATCAATGTTTCCAGCTCAGAAAGGGTTTAGTCTGTGCTGTGGAAGTTAGAAAACCGTCTTCTCCAGCCTTGACCCATATGACTCTCACCTTCCCCTCGGCCACCCCACGCCCGGAGGGATTCTGAGTCTTTGTTCAGCAGGTGAGAACACGCACATGGCAGGTGCTGAGGCTCCTCCAGCCACCACGATGCACCCGAACCTCCATGGAGAGTCCACAGGCTGTCTGAGCAGATGGGGTCCCCCCTGCGGGCCTCTCCCCGACTCGCCCACCAGGGCCGCATCACGGCTCAAACTTCCCATCTTCCTGATCCTACTTCCTCCCTGCCCTGCCACAAAGGCTGACACTTAATATACAGCCCTGCTTGTCCAGGTCCATCCCAACATCCTCCTTCAGAGAAACTAACTTGGGATGGATGGGGGTGGGAGAAACAATGTGAGAGGGACTTGGGATCCAATGAGGACGCCCTCGTGGGCCAGGAGGAGTACCCACAGTGCCCAGCGTGGGGGGCAGTCCAGGTGCTGGAAGCTCCCAGTGAGGGGACAGCTCCAGCTACTGTTCTCAATGACGCCCCCAACACAGGGCCCCCGCAACCTCAAGGTTTTCACGATGAAAATTAACTCATCTATATGACTGAGATGCACTGAGATTTTCTCAGTGAGGGAGACAGAGGATTTTGAGAAAGACCACACTGGGGTTTAATGGTACAGAGTCAGACACTTTCTGAACAGACTCTTGAAATAAGAGGAGATGACCTCCATGAAGCTACTTCAGTTCTGCCACGTTTCAAAGATCAGGGGTCAGTAACACATGATGAAAATATAATGTCTATGCTCCATTACTGAACTCTTAAAAATATAACTTCTGAATTTTCTCCATGCTATAGAGGAGGTGTTTTCCAAAGATGTCTCCTCAGCATGCCCCCCACTGTTCATTGCAGCACTATTGACAATAGCCAGGTCATGGAAACAAACTAAATGCCCATCGACAGAAGAATGGATAAAGAAGGTGTGGTACATATATACAATGGAATATTAGCCATAAAAAGCAACGAAACTGGTTCATTTGTAGAGATGTGAATGGATCTAGAGACTGTCAGACAGAGTCAAGTAAGTCAGAAAGAGAAAAACAAATATCATATGTTAAGGCATATATGTGGAATCTAGAAAAATGGTAAAGATGAACCGGTTTGCAAGGCGGAAATAAACAGATGTAAGAACAAATGTAAGGACACCAAGGGAGTGCAAGCAGGGTGGGGTGGATGGTGGTAGGAGGAACTGGGAGATTGGGATTGACATATGTATACAGTAATATGTATAAAATAGTCAACTAAGATGAACCTGCTGTATGAAAAAATAAATAAAGTAAAAAGTGTCTCCTCAGATATGGGCTTCATGTGAACAGGTGCAAAGCAGATATAGATCCCGTGTCAACAAAGTCTGGAGAGCACAGGGGGAGTGGCCAAAATCAATGACATAATAAAACAGTTCTATAGAGTAACAGTAAAAGAAATCAACTCCATGTAGCAGTGTTCCACCCTCTCAGCTTATATGTGTGTATTCAAGGAAAACATAAATCTGCTTCTAGAATAGATATTGAAATTCAAACCTTGCATTTTACCAGGCTGAAAAATATTTTTGGAACTGGATTTTGTTTTCTAAAATTTATTTTGCTTTCACTTTTGCCTGGAACAACGGCACCAGTGGCTATTTCTGGGAGGGTATGAATTAACCGGCACGTTCTGGAGTGAGGATCCAATTCCCTCTCAGAGGACTTGCACTGGCCCTTGTGATGTGTGAACACAGAGGGGCCAAAAGAAGGCCTCAGAGAAATATTTTGTTTAAAATTACAGCAACAGCAAGCCTTCCTAGAAATACTGTTCTGTATAGCAGAATTTTCCCCAGACCACTGAGACTGAGCCACATGGGCCACAGCTCAAGGTATGATGCATCCCGGGATGCGGACTGGGACACGCATTCACGCCTGGGCCCAAACTCTCGTGTCTCCTCAGATATGGGCTTCATGTGAACAGGTGCAAAGCAGATATAGATCCCGTGTCAACAAAGTCTGGAGAGCACAGGGGGAGTGGCCAAAATCAATGACATAATAAAACAGTTCTATAGAGTAACAGTAAAAGAAATCAACTCCATGTAGCAGTGTTCCACCCTCTCAGCTTATATGTGTGTATTCAAGGAAAACATAAATCTGCTCTAGAATAGATATTGATATTCAAACCTTGGATTTTACCAGGCTTAAAAATATTTTTGGAACCGGATATTTTTCCTAAAATTTATTTTGCTTTCATTTTTGCCTGGAACAACTGCACCAGTGGCTATATCTGGGAGTGTATGAATTAACTAGCACGTTCTGGAGTGAGGATCAAATTCCCTCTCAGAGGACTTGCACTGGCCCTTGTGATGTGTGAACACAGAGGGGCCAAAACAAGGCCTCAGAGAAACATTTTGTTTAAAATTACAGCAACAGCAAGCCTTCCTAGAAATACTGTTCTGTATTGTAGAATTTTCCCCAGGCCACTGAGACTGAGCCACATGGTCCACAGCTCAAGGTATGATGCATCCCGGGATGGGGACTGGGACCTGCATTCACGCTATAGTGCAGGCATTGGTGAAAATAAAAGCTGAGTTGTTATAAAATCAATTTGTATTTTCCTATGCTTTATATTATAGTATAAAAGTGGTGTTTCTCTCTCTCTCTCATCTCTCTCTCTCTTTCTCTTTTTCCTTCTCCCTCTCTCCAGCTTTAAGATGTGTGTCACCATTTGGTAAGTGCCTTGTCTCCTGCACCATGTACACTTCATTCTGTAGGAGAAGTGATAACATTTGTTCTCAGGAGTGTACATGAGGAGGTGAGGCGCGGTCGGACTGGGGCACTGCGATGTGGTGGAAGAAGGAAGGGACTTGGCCAGGGTGGCTGGGCCCTGGCCTCCAGTCTCCTGCTTTGCCCACACACTTGGGGTGCCCTGGTTCACTCTTGACCCAGTAACAGAGGTCAAAGGAGCAGTGCAGGCAGCCCCAGCCAACACCTTCTATATACTTCTCTCTACTTACATCATGGGCATGGAGTTCCCTCAAATATCTTCAAAGTTCTGGGCTCTTCTGATTTCCTTAATCTTCATTAGTCTTCTTGCCACTGATGTCACTATCTAAGTTAGCCTATACATCATCAGTATTAACAGATATTATGGGAATATAAATATTATTATATTAATATTGCTATATTATATATTATTTTATGTTAATATAGTTCTCATATAGTAAATTAATAAATATAAATGAGTTAATATACTAACGTGAATATATATTACACCTGGGCGTCAAGTCTTTGCCTACTGCGTGCTCAGCTCTGCCCATTGAGACACATTGTTTGCTTGGTCAAAGCTGTCGAGGTGCTTTAGAAATGTTACTGTATAACCTTCCCGACCAATGAGAAACGCCAGAAGAAATTCAAATAGAGACCTCATTTTGTTAAGCGAAAAGATGATAGTAAGAGGTGAGGTGAGGAAGCCGGCCCAGCGTGAGTGGTGGAAACAGGCAGTTCAGATGGTATGGAGGCGGCTGTGGAGGCAGCTCTGCCACGTGTTCCCAGGGCTGGTCTCTCAGCCCCCAGACGGGCAGCTGGGGGCGGTAAACTCAGGGTAGGGTGATCAGCTGTTCACTGGCCACTTCTGTAGCATCACACATGAGCAGAACCCTGAGAGCTGTAAGGTGTACAAAGTAGACTCTGTGTCATTCAGACTGGAGGTTCGGGTGGATCGTGGTGTCTGGAGGAGCCCCAGCGCCTGCCATATGTGGGTTCTCACCTGCTGGTCTTCCACTGCACTCCGGCTAGTGCAGTGCAGGTCCTGGAACAACTGTTAGGGTCACACATGTTTCAGAGACCTCCCCGCCCCCCCCCGGATGCCTGCCAAGGCTTCACCAGGGCTGCATCATGGCTCAAATTTCCCATCTTCCTGATCCTACTTCCTCCCTGCCCTGCCACAAAGGCTGACACTTAATATACAGCCCTGCTTGTCCAGGTCCATCCCAACATCCTCCTTCAGAGAAACTAACTTGGGATGGATGGGGGTGGGAGAAACAATGTGAGAGGGACTTGGGATCCAACGAGGACGCCCTCGTGGGCCAGGAGGAGTACCCACAGTGCCCAGCGTGGGGGGCAGTCCAGGTGCTGGAAGCTCCCAGTGA
>NC_041233.1:121362814-121373509 GCF_002837175.3 Physeter macrocephalus | reverse complement strand
TTCACGCCTGGGCCCAACCTCTCAGGAACCCGGTGACCAAAGCCAATGTATTTTAAAACCTACAATGAAAACGCACAAGCCCCCAAATGTGCACCACGTAACTTTGTCAATGACAACCTCAGTTTCCTGAGAATTATTTGTAAACTGAGTTAAAAGCTGTTTTGGGGATGGCAACAAAGGAAAGAGGGATATTGGCCATACAATTAGTTCTAAAAGACTTGTAATCAAACGAAATAAAAAAATCTCTCCAATCTTTGGGAAAACATTTACTAATTTACAGGCATTGCCCTAAAGTTAGCAAATCCCTTATGGTTTGGGGATTGTTTAGGAAGATGAAGCAACAAGGGGCTGAAGCTTGAAGAGCCAGTTCAGGGCCCATCTCAGCTGAGGTCGTCCTGCGTGTGAGCGTCTGGAACAGGACTGAGCGGGGAAGGGGTCAGTTTCAGGGGCACGTTTACTGGCTGACTTGGTTCTCTCCCCTCAGCCCTGCTGAGACACAGCCCCTGTCACCCCTTCATGGTGTCAGTTAGAAGATGCTTCCTTCTGTGGGGAGGGGAGGCTCCTTGTTCTCAGACACAGAGCAGCAGCCACGGGTCCTACGTCTGCAAAAGCCCCATGTTATGAACTCATTTGTAATACTGTGTTTTAGCATTATTATGCTGGATATTTTTATGTAATTCATCTGAAAACTGGTTATCTCCACAAAAATTTTATTTTTGGTCGCGCTGCATGGCTTGTGGGATCCCAACCAGGGGTTGAACCCAGTCACGACAGTGAAAGCCCGGAACCCTAACCCCTGGGCCACCAGGGATCTCCCATTACCACCAAGTTTAATAACAGAATTAGGTGTCCTAGATACAGTCTAAAGTTTAACCTAAACTTTACAATGAAGTTTTTGCCTGAAAGTTTTAAGGAATTTGAAACAAGACTAGACTCTGTAAAGAAACCACAAAAAATGCTTGGTGACTTGGCTTTATTCACTTTAAGTAAAATTTATACACGAAAAATTATACACAATTATTTACATAGTGATCAGCATAAGTCAGGGATAGAAATAAAATATGAACCTGGATTTGCTTACAATGGACTTACATGGTTTTGGAAAGCTTTCTGTACTGTTACTATACAGCAATGGAAAAACGGAAAGAAAAGAAAAAGGAAATGGTGGTATTTCAAAGTCTTACTCTTACATCAGAAAAGCAAGTTGCAAGGCAGCACGAATTATTTATTTAACAGAACTGAAAATGAATCTACATTATTTGTGTGTAAGTGTAGATTAAAAAAAATTTTTTAAAGGTTGGGAAAATTATACAATAAACATCACACACCTTGACAGAGACGAAAGGGAAATGTGTTTCGTTTTTTATTTGGGGTTTTTGGGCCCTGCAACATGGCTATACGCTGGGGTCTTACTCCTCCAGCGCCCTTGGCAGTGAAAGCACGAGTCCTAACCACGGGACCACAAGGGAATTACTTCCCTAAATTAGGGTAAATTTGAACTAAAATGTGCACGGCTTGTATTAAAAAACAAAACAAAACAAAAGAGTAACTGTGCATGTGGTATTATAAAACTAGCTTGTCGTAATGCCATGCCAATGCATTTCGGAGTCAAGCAACAGGTAGGTTTATTGGGTGGGAGAGAATGGATCTTTACGTAAGGATTAAAAACAGAACACACACGAAGCACAATTAATGAAACCCTGGCTGCACACTCTTTTCTACTCTAGTCACTAGAACATTTCTTGAGCACTCGCTGGCCTTAGGCCAACCTGGAAATCAGTTACTTGCCCAAGGCAAGTCAGAATTTATGTCAGACTCATAGAAAAGACGGATGAATTTATTAGTTTGCCTACTACGGTCTCTCAGTGGAAGAAAAGGTACATTTTAGTCTCAAAACTTGTTTGGGCCTGTTCTGTCAGGCATTGTTACATGAAAAACAAACAACCCAAACCAACATTACAAAACACTGTTTTTGCATACCTGGTGGCTTCTGCCAATTTAGAGATTTCTCTTTTTCTGCCATGTGTCCAATGCCATATAAAATAAAGGAGGCCGAGTGGGCAGGAGGCAACGCCCCTGCGGTGCTGAGCAGCCGGGCAACCGTGCTGGCAGCAGCAGCTCAGGGCGCCCTGGGCTTCGGTCCTGATCAAGAGCGAGAGAGCCAAGGAACATTTCTGCTCCGGGTCCCTAAAGGCAATTCATTACTGGATAACCTGGATCTACAGAAAGTGCGGGATGGCCTGATATAGTTTTCTACATCTCCCACAATTTAAAATAATTTGCAAATTTCTTATTTTCTGAAACCACAGTTTGGGAATTCTGCGGAGAGAATATAAATATAACTACACAACTCACTGTATATTTAGAAAGACGTGAGAGTCTAACTTACCTTGATATCCTAGTTACTGTGGGTCTCAGTAGAGAAGGCTCAGACAATATAAACTGGACATTTCTACAGATTGGACAGCAAGTGACAATTTTAGTCTATTATTTAAAAAAACAACAAAAACAAACAAACAAACAAACAATAACCTTCATTTCTCTGGTGTTTTGTTTGGTTTTTAAGCAGCTTGCCACACTTGCCACGGAAGCATAAATATTTATATGCATTAGTGCACTAAGTACAAGCACATTAGCCTGGAGGGGTAGTTTTAGAAGAGCATAAAGCCATCTAAAATGATGTCTATGAAACATTTACAATTAACCACAGAAACAGGCTATGCCATCTAAAAGTGTACTCGGGACCAGCCGTGAATTTTTGGTCCTGTGATCCTGTTCAGACAGACAGACCTGATAAATTAGGTTTGCTTATGTACAAAAACAAACTAACAGAGAAACAAACAAAAGACTTAACCTAGCAGCTCACAAGTGGGAAACAAACTACTATGTATTAAAATATTTGGTAACACTCAAGTGCAGGCTCGAATGCTCTCAATTCAATTCACTCCACAGAATGTTTTTACACCTTTTCAACCACCAGTCTCCCCCAATCCTCGAAAGCTTACTTTTACACGGTACAGTTAACAATTAATATGTGCTGAAATTACTGTGGCTGTATGTTCTGGTGCAATTCACAGGAATAACTAAAAAGACTAGAAATTTGATAAAATATTCTGCAGAGCCTGGACCCAGAGCCTTTAATCTTATATGAACGAAAGCCTGTGCACAAACACATTTTATACGTGATTTCAGGGAAGCCGCAGGCTCCCTGGCCTCCCTAATCCACTCAGATTAAGTGCCCCTTTTGGCTGGGAGGTAAAAGAGGACTAAGGCGTCCCTACTTACCTCCCCATTCAGACCTCTGGTCCCATCACAACCACACTGGTGGGAAGGAAGGCAGACGCTCGAGCACACACTGTGCCAGCTGCACTGCTGTCAGACACATTGTAAGGAGTTTCATCACAGGGAAGAACGAATTTCATTCCACAGTGGATGTTTTTTTACTTTAACCTCTGTGTTCTATTGCCTTTGCTTTGAGTTAAGAATGTTGCCTCTAGCCGGAAATAGGCAGGATAACCCATTCTCAAGTCTCTGAGGTTTACCGGGATAACACTTTTCATCCACATAGATATAAAAGTTGCGGAACAGAGAACAACATTTCTTTTGTTGGAGGTTTACAGGAGCACCGTGAACTGACCTTCGTGGACAAAGGATTTTCCTGTGCCAAGAAGTTTGCAACAGCCAACCAGCCTCGACCCCCTCACTTGGCCCTTCAAAATGCTTTTCTGAAAGCCTTTGAGGAGTTTTGGCTTTTGTTGGGCACGAGCCAGCCATCTCCTTGCGCGGCCCTGCAATACACCTTTCTCTGCTCCAAACTCTGACACTCCACTTTGCTTGGCCTCACTGGGCATCGAGCACAGGAACTTGTGTTCCTTAACTGGAGCCGACTTGTCCCGCTGCACCTCTGCTTCATATATTCTGCCGGGCTTTGCGTGGTGGCCCAGAAGGAGATTTAGCCAAAACACAAAGAAGAGCAGCAGCTCACTTCACAAATCCAAATGGGAATAAACAACAATATTTATTGATCTTTTGGTATTCGAAACAACGCTGCCATGCCTAACCTTGGCCTATGGTTTTCCACTGCTAGATAATTTATAGGATAAGTTTCCAAGGGATGTGTAACCTGAAGTTTCTCTAATGAAAGAATACTTGATAAGATGTTACTATGTAAAGATAGTGAGTTGCTGAATCCTTCTGAGGAAACTAGCAATGAGATTTCCACTTTCTTTAAACTGTAACCTCTCTATGAGACCTCTTCACCACCTGTGTTTAAAAATATTCCTCAATCTGGTCTACCTTCATAAACTGTCCAAAATCCGCTCTTCTTCTGAGCACTGCCCTTTATTCTCAGCCAATCACAGCCTGACCGGGTACATACCTGCTGTCTCTACCTTGCCCCCTGCCCATCATTGCTCATCTCACTCCATTACAGCTGGACTCAACATGGCCAGTTAACCTCCCGTGTAGAGAGAAATGGATCATGGATGATTCTGGACCATGGAACCTGGGGGTCCAGGAGAGAGGGGGCATCCACACGGGATGTAGCTGAGGAGAAGAAGACGGAGAGGAATGAGGTTTCATGCATGGTAATTATTCAGGGGAACATGCTACAGAGCCCAAATGCGGGGAAGAGGAAGTCAGGTTGGAGAGAAGTCCTTGGGAGTTGCTGCCCAGTAATGACGGCTGAACTGGAAGGCAGGGGCTCCAAAGGGAAGAGCGAGGCGGGAGGCTGCAGGGAGTGGCGGGCAGAGCACACACGGGGCCACGACGCAGCAGAGAAGCAAGAAGGCATCATAAGCATCCCAAAGGAAGGACGGGATGTCATGGCAATGAAGATGTGTCTGTAGTGACATGTGTCACAGAAGGGTGGTGAAGAATACCAAAGAGTAACAAGAAGGGAGATTAGATATCATTGATAAACTCAGACAAGTGTTTCACGACAAGGTAAGGGCAGAAGCCAGAGCATAGTATACAAGGAGGGATGCATAAAAATCAATAAATACAAAACATACATGTTCAAAGAGAGAATTTGTTGAAATGCTCTTTCAAAGCCTATAGAAGTAAAATTACAGGTGAAAGGACATTGAAGCTGAGGCGAAGGATGACAAGAATGGTTCCCCCACCCAAAAAGAGATCCTTTCAGGAACAATGCCGTATAGAGGTAAGCAGGGAACCCACGTGCCACTGGAGAAATGATGGGACAGGGCACACATGTGTCAGGTGGAGACCCTGGGCCTTCTTTGCGGGAGGGGGTTCCTGCAGACTCTACATGCCCGTGAGCTGAGAACATGAAGTGAGAGCTAGCTGAGTCAGTAAGAGTTACTTCAGCTGAATTGCGTTGGTAAGTGGTGCAGATAAAGCACAATACGAATGATCCTGGCAACAGGGGAAGGAGTGGGCAGCACTGAGCGGCTGCCTACCACCAGACACAGCCTGGCGGCTTAGGATGAGCCCCTTCACCCCTGAACTCTTCTTACTATTCCGTGTTTTCTTTCTTTACTTTAAAGCTACACGTTCCTTAAATTCTCCAAGCAATTTTCTGGTGACTTTGTTCCACAAAAGTAGGACTTCTAAGGTCTGGTTCCCTTGTAGCTTTTCTATGTGATCTTCAGAAAGATGAACTTTTTCTCTGAGACAATACTTCTGCAAATTTATAAATGAATTAATTTTGGCACATGTTGAGCAAGACTGCGGAACTTGGCCTTCAGTCTCCTGTGTTAGAACTTCAGAAAGATGAACTTTTTCTCTGAGACAATACTTCTGCAAATTTATAAATGAATTAATTTTGGCACATGTTGAGCAAGACTGCGGAACTTGGCCTTCAGTCTCCTGTGTTAGAAATTGCTCACTGATGTCACGAAAGTCCCTGCTGATTTCAGACCCTGTGACCTTGCTGGTGCCTCGCCTACTGCATCCAGCCCAATACGACTGCTAGGCCATCTGTCTTCCCCCTGTGTGGGCACAGGGCATCTAATGTGCCCTAGGACCGTAGAGGGGCCTTCACAGCAGGTGCAAATCTCAGACCTCAGACTCCCAGCCTGAGCCAGGCCCTGACTCGACCCATACCTCCGCTTCCCCTTCCACTCCATCATTTATGCCCCTCTCTCAGGACAATGGAGCCACAGTGTTTTCTCTCCATCCGGCTTCGGACCCACCTCCAACGTTCTGACCATGCGCTTCCCTCTGCCTAGGATGCCCTTGCCCTAGACCTCCACAGGGCTGGTGGCTTCTGCTCAGCTGGAGAGCGGCTCACATGTTAGCTCATCAGAAAATCCTCAGGGCCCCTCTTATTTGACGCTGGCCCCTCCCCACCCCATTGCACATAAGAGCTTTCTCTTTTCCCATCACGTCTCAAATGCCATGTGTAATGAAGGAGGCTGAGTCAGCAGCAGAGAATGCCCCGCTGTGGTGAGACTGGCCGGCTGTCCCAGCAGCAGCGGCCTGGGCGCTCTGGGCTTCGATCATCGCTAGTTTTGTTGTCTTGGTAGCGCTCTTCAAAGTTGTTTTTCTTAGACTTTAATGTAGAGGAGTCTGTGTACTCCACCTAACAATGTGAGAGCAGGGTCCCTTGTGTCTCGTTCATAATGTGTCCCCAGTGTGTACAATCCTCAGGAAATGTGCTGAAGAATGCACACAAGGGAACTTGAGGTCCCATTCGTACAGGTCCTTCAGTGACGGAAGACTTAAATAAGCTGGTATAGTCACTCATCTGGTCACCTCAGGCCAATCCAGAGATGCTCACTGCACACTTCAGAACAAAAACAACTGCTCATGTCTAAACAAAAGCATGAGTGCTGTGATCCAGGAAAAAATATTCTCTACAATATCAACTGTAGGAAAGTGTATTACAAATAGACAGTAGAAATGTATAGATGGTGAAGTATCTTGTTAAATGTTGAATGCAAAATTTGGTAACAAGTAACAAGAAATAAAGCATCCCCAATTCAGTGGATCAGCGCTTGGATATATGTAAGCACTACTGAGCGAGCGTGTGTCTTTCAAAACAATGAAACCTTGTGTTCAGTATCCTGAAGAACTGTGCGCACCTGGACAGGAACATTCCAAGAATTCAGAGTCAGGCATAGGTTCACCACTTAACTTACACTTTGTAGCCAAGGGTTTGTTTTGTTTGCTTTTGTTTTTCCACCAAAAAGACGTCGATATCTCCATGACTACGAAGGTGGAAGATGATTGCAGACATGGTAAGAGTCCCATTTTCAGAATGTGTTCAAACACCAGGGGCGCGTACACTCATTCACAGAGACACAACACCCTGACCCCAGACATCCATGTCTATGTCTGCACTCCAGAGGTTTCTGACAAGTGTTCATATATTGTACAATTATAAGATGTTTGCAACTAGCCTACAGTGATAAGTTGGAACTTGATAAAATAAAATCCATGTTTAAAACATTGTCAATTATAGGACTCTGAAACATTATATATTGTCAGAATGATTGCGTTATTACAAATATTTTACAGAATTCAGAAACCCTTGGAAAGCTATTCTGCAAGCTAAAAGGAAAGGAAAGCTAGATTTCCTTTCCCACGAGCAAGGTTTTCTCTTCGCTGCATTATAAAATGAGTACTTTTAAATTTAATTGTTTGAATTCTAAATTATGTTTTTGAACATCAGTATGCTTTATAAGAATAGAAAATTTTCTCTACAAGCCTCTTAAAATTCCATTTACCAACTATTTTATTTGAGATTTATGAGTTTCCATTTTAAATGATATTAGACAAAATGGTAACTATTTTGATTCTTTTATTGGGGTCCTAATTTTATTCTAATTTAATTTTACATAATTCAAAAAAATCCAAACTAACACGTTATTACCAGATAAATCAGCATTTCCCAGAATGTATTATAGGCTATATGCACTATTGATAAATTTCAACTAAAATGTACTTATAAATACAAAAGAAAAATACAAACTGTCTTTATCTATGTGTTCTCATTATGTAGGAATGCATTTTAGGAAAGAAACTGTGCAGCAGATGCAACAGTAGACCAGGAAGTGCATGAAAATGCTTTTTATTTAATGACAGAAAATAGTATATTTCTAATTAGTTATTTTTGCTTTTATAAAATTTTCATAAGCATATGTAAATTATATAGTAATTCTGTCATCAATGTGACCATTTTTATAGCTTTCTTTCCTCTGAGTGTAAATAGAACTTATTAAATCCTGATAGTTTTCTATCAATAAATTATTATTATTTTTTGATTTTCATGTTCAGTAAACTTTGGAAAACACTGCTACTGTTAAAAGAGATGTCTCTAAACCAAAGTCAAACTAGTTTTATGGTTTACTCTGCCCCATTTGTAGAATTGGAAATACTTGGCAGTTTCTGTAGTTGATGCTAATTCAGATAGGAGCTGTATTCCAGTTATGCTAATTTGTGGTGATTTCTTGGATGAAAAAAGTCAGCACAAGAATTCCCTTCTCAGCCTACTAATAATTGCACATTTGGTGGCTAGTCTTATTATGAGATTCCTGAGAGTAATGTAAACAGTTTTACAGCTACCCAAGGTTTATTTCAAGGGGAAAATTCACCAAAAGTTTACCTGCTTATTAAGTGTAACCTTCAGCATATAGTGGTAAGAAAATACTACTTTTCTAGAGAAGGAGCTGGCAGACTTTTCTAAAGGGCCAGAGAGTGAATATCTTAAACTTTGCCATATGACCTCTGCTTTATCCATCAACTCTGCCATTGTAGCAGGAAAGCAGCCACAGATAAAAGGTAAACAAAGGAGCTGTGCTCCAAAGAAACATTGTTTATAGACACTAAAATGCGAATGTCATATAATTCTCATATGTTGCAAAATATTTAAATTCTTTTTCAACATTTAGAAATACAAAAATCATTTTTAGCTTGCAGCTCCTACAGCACAGTCTGGGGGCAGAATTTGGCCCACGGGTCTTCAGATGATTTGGCCTGTAAGGCTCCAGCTTCTCTGACAGCTAATGACCAGGGGAGTCGAACAGCCATGTTCTGCTCCCAACGCCTAAAGTGTTTGGGGCTATGAGCTGCCCTTGCTGCTCACAGACAATGCCTACAGATGAATTTGGTAATGTTAATTCAACTGACATCTCATTTTGACAGAGAACAGAACGACTTCTGCAAAATATTTTTAAAGAATAATTTTTGGCCAGGATGGGAAATCCTGGCTCCTTCACACTAGAGATGAAGGATTAAAGAAGGGGCCTTCCTGGGCATGTGTATTTGTCTCCTGCCTTGTTGTCCAGTGCCAGCCCTGGGCTCAGGACAGACAACACAGGGGCCCAGCGCATCCCGCTCCAATTCTTTGGTCTCATTCTGGAAGACAGCATAGTGAGAAGTCTAAGCACCCCTGCCTCCAACCGGCCCAGATCCCAGGGCGGCACCTCTGGCTGCTCCAGCAGGCAAAGAGCTACACCTGAGCAGAGAAAGGGGGTAGGGCCAGATGGCATGAAACCATACATCTTGTAAACAACGGGGGTCTGTAGGCAGACAAAGAAAAGCAGGAACTTCTGGATGGACAGAAAACCATACATTTTGGGGTGACAGTGTTCATGAGGCAAAGGAAGGTTGGAAAACGGGAATCTCCGGCTTCCAAATGTAACGTTTTTTTCATTATGCCCTCAAAACAACAAAATTAACCTTGCAGATGAGAAGTTCCCATCATGCAAAGGGGCCGGGACACTTCCCAGCAAGGCTAAATAAGGAGGAACCTCCCTCCTCCCCTCAGAAAGGTGGAGCTGGTGTGAAAATCAGGAAGTGCGACCCCAAGCCCCACCCTCCCTAATGAATATTCCGCCCCTTCATTTTCACGCCCCTTGGAAGCAGCCTATCCTAACAGCTCAGCGCCGCTGCTTACCCCCATGGGCCCTCTGTGCCCCAGAAGTCCTCACAGTGCCTTCTCCTTCTCCTTGTTGTATCTGAATTCTTCCTGCGACAAGATGAGAACCTCCTCTCTGGTGAGGAGGCGGCTGTGGATCCACCGTCTCTTCCTGGAGCTGGCTGGCGGGTCTGGGAGGAGCCCCTCGGTGAGGGCGGAGTCCAGGGCCCCAGGCCATGGCCTCTGCTCCATGCCCCGGGCTTCCGGACGGGGCAAGAGCTGCAGGCACAAGGAGTTCCGCTGCAGGAGCCCGGCCTGGAGCTGGAGGAGCGGTGGGAAGGAGGGCCCGCCCCCCTGTCCGGAGCCACCTAGAGGCCTCTGCTCACAGGGAAGGCGGCAGAGGTGGGGAGGCGGCGGGCGGCACCGCGCTCCTCTCAGAAGGCCTTCAGTCCCCAGTTTCTTCCCCCAGGGGGCCAGAACCGCCCCGGCTTCCCGCACTCCGGCCGCTGCTGGGCTGTGCACCTCCTCCTCCCGCTGGTCACCCGCTCCCACCTGGGCCTCTGCTTCTGCTCCTGCGGGAACTCGGAGCCCTGAGGTGTGCCAGAGGAGAGAGGGGTTCAGGGGCCGATGTCCCAGCAGCTCCTCTTTCCCCCAGAGTGGCCTCTTCAAGGGCAAGGGTCCGTCCAGGAGCTGATGGGGGCTGGGCACCAGGACTGACTTGCTGTCCTCTCACGTCCTGCAGGGTGAATCCAAGTCCCCCTAAAACAGAGTTTCCTCACTGAGTTTACAGATGAGCTCTCTATCCAAAGCTTTCTTCCTTTTCTTTGTCACCTCTGACCTCAATCCTGTGCTAACTGAACACTCATCAAGCA
>NC_041233.1:121355941-121357702 GCF_002837175.3 Physeter macrocephalus | reverse complement strand
GCACTCCGGCCGCTGCTGGGCTGTGCACCTCCTCCTCCCGCTGGCCACTCGCTCCCACCTGGGCCTCTGCTTCTGCTCCTGCGGGAACTCGGAGCCCTGAGGTGTGCCAGAGGAGAGAGGGGTTCAGGGGCCGATGTCCCAGCAGCTCCTCTTTCCCCCAGAGTGGCCTCTTCAGGGTCAGCGGTCCGTCCAGGAGCTGATGGTAGCTGGGCACCAGGAGTGACTTCCTGTCCTCTCATGTCCTGCAGGGTGAATCCAAGTCCCCCTAAAACAGAGTTGCCTCACTGAATTTACAGATGAGCTCTCTATCCAAAACTTTCTTCCTTTAATTTGTCTCCTCTGACCTCAATCCTGTGCTAAATGAGCAATCATCAAGCAGAGTCAGGTGATTACACTTCTGTTGTTAACATAATCAATGTACCAATTGTTGTTGTAGATGTCATCGTTCACTCCAATTTCAGGTTGTTTCTCCAGGGCAGGTTGAGCTCACACACCCCTGAGCCGGGAACCACCTGGCCTGAGAATCATAAATCAGAGATAGCGTGACTTCTGATGCTATGATGAACAAATGTCACATATAGTATGGGATAAACAGGTCCAAAATTCTGTTCATAAAATAGGTAACTAGCCAGGTTTTACTGCATAGCACAAGAAACTATATTCAAAATCTTGTAATAACCTATAAAGGAAAATAATCGAAAATATATATATATAAAACTGAATCACTTTGCTATACTCCACAAAGTAACACAATATTGTATCAATAAGTCAACTGTACTTCGATTTGTTAAAAAAGGAAAAAAATGAGTCACAGAAATGTCAAGTGATGATGATTAATGGCAGCCTCTTTTTTCTTCCCATTAAAAAAGCCCCTAATTCAAAGGCCAAATTGGAGTGTATCTGTGGCTTATCTCCCACTCCCTTGCTTGGAGATCTGTAAATAATCCCTTACTTTGATTAAAACACCTGCTGTCAGAGTTGGGCTTTCTGCACCTCGGTCACATGAGCCCTTGCTCCATAAGAAGAGGACCTCAGGTTAGCAGTTCCAGGGCTTGGAGTGTCATCGACGGAGATGGTTTCTGAATGGTGCAGGTCCGGACACCTCCCAACTCATAGTCATGTCCCCAGGGTCTCCATGATGCTTGAGCTGCACCCCCCCAAAGGGCAGTGCAGTGGGCTTTGGAGGTTCTGGGAGGGGCAGAGAACAGTCAAGACCCTCCTTGCTGAGGCAAGAGCACGTCCCCATCCCCTGCCCTTGTAGAAGCCTCCGTGCACTAAATGAAGGTGACCTTTAGTATCGGTAACTCATATTTTAGCTGTTCATTCAATTCTGAACTGTTATAAAGAAACTCTTTAATTGTCTTGTCAATATAAATAATCACTAAATCAATCTATACTGGAAATAGAAAAGAATTTATTTGAGCCAAACTGAGGTCTATAGCTCAGGAGAGACTGATTCTAGAAGGACCTGAAATGTTTTCAGCAGGACTACAAGATTGGGGAGCCTTATAAAGGCAAAAACCTCAAAATGACATAAGTTGATTGTGAAGCATTAGATATATATATATATATTTTGATGTGATGGTAAATAGATTTGTTTCTTTCATTTCCCTTTCTGACCTTTCATTGTTAGTGTATAGAAATGCAACAGATTTCCATGTTTCAATTTTGTATCCTGCAACTTTACAGAATTCATTGATGAGCTCTAGTAGTTTTCTTGTAACGTCTTTAGGATTTTCTAGGAATAAACCTACCTAAGGA
>NC_041233.1:121354601-121355578 GCF_002837175.3 Physeter macrocephalus | reverse complement strand
AAACCTCAATATGTCATAAGTTGATTGTGAAGTATTATATATATATATATTTTGTTGTGTTGGTTAATAGTTTTGTTTCTTTCATTTCCCTTTCTGACCTTTCATTGTTAGTGTATAGAAATGCAACAGATTTCCATGTTTCAATTTTGTATCCTGCAACTTTACAGAATTCATTGATGAGCTCTAGTAGTTTTCTTGTAACGTCTTTAGGATTTTCTAGGAATAAACCTACCTAAGGAAACAAAAGTCCTGTACTCCAAACACTATAACACACTGATGAAAGAAATTGAAGGTGACACAAACAGATGGAAAGATATACCATGTTCTTGGATTGGAAGAATCAACATTGTTAAAATGACTATACTACCCAAGATAATCTACAGCTTCAATACAATCCCTATCAAGTCATCTGTGGAATTTTTCACAGAACTAGAACAAAAAATCTTAAAATTTGTATGGAAATAGGAAAGACCCTGAATAGCCAAAGAAATCCTTGAGAAAGAAAAACAGAGCTGGAGGAGTCAGGCTCCCTGACTTCACTCTATACTACAAAGCTACAGTCATCAAAACAGTATGGTATTGGCACAAAAACAGAAATATAGATCAGTGGAACAGGATAGAAAGCCCAGAAATAAACCCACCCACCTATGGTCAATGAATCTATGACAGGGGAAGGAGGCAATACTACACAATGAAGGAAAGACAACCTCTTCAATAAATTGGTGCTGGGAAAACTGGATAGCTACATGTAAAAAATATGAAATTAGAACATTCTCTAACACCATAAACAAAATAAACTAAACATCGATTAAAGACCTAAATGTAAGACTGGATACTATAAAACTCTTAGAGGAAAATATAGACAGAACACTCTTTGACATAAATCAAAGCAATATCTTTTACTATCCATCTCCTAGTGTAATGGAAATAAAAACCAAAATAAACAAAAGGGAACTAATTAAAAAGAAAAGCTTTTG
>NC_041233.1:121345035-121346824 GCF_002837175.3 Physeter macrocephalus | reverse complement strand
ATGAAATTAGAACATTCTCTAACACCATAAACAAAAATAAACTAAACATCGATTAAAGACCTAAATGTAAGACTGGATACTATAAAACTCTTAGAGGAAAATATAGACAGAACACTCTTTGACATAAATCAAAGCAATATCTTTTACTATCCATCTCCTAGTGTAATGGAAATAAAAACCAAAATAAACAAAAGGGAACTAATTAAAAAGAAAAGCTTTTGCACAGCAAAGGAAACCATAAACAAAATGTACAGACAACCCACAGAATGGGAGAAAAGATTTGCAAATGATGCAACTGACTAGGGATTAGCCTCAAAAATTTATAAACAGGTCATGCGGCTCAATATCAAAAAAACAAACCACCTAATGAAAAGATGAGCAGAACACCTAAATAGACATCTCTCCAAAGAAGACATACAGATGGCAAAGAGGCACATAAAAAGACGTTCAACATGGCTAATTATTAGCGAAATGCAAATCAAAACTGCAATGGGGCATCACCTCAAACGAGTCAGAATGGCCAGTATCAAAAAATGTGCAAACAATAAATACTGGAGAATGTGTGGAGAAAACGGTATCTTCCTACACTGTTGGTGGGAATGTAAATTGGTACAGCCAAAAATGCTAATAATAAAATTACAGAATGGCCAGTATCAAAAAATGTACAAACAATAAATACTAGAGAATGTGTGGAGAAAAGGGTATCTTCCTACACTCTTGGTGGGAATGTAAATTGATACAGCCAAAAATGATACTAATAAACTAATTTACAAAACAGAAACAGACTCACAGACTTAGAAAATGAACTCATAGTTACCAGAGGGGAAGTGTTGGGGGGTATAGACTGGGAAGTTGGGATAGACACATAGACACTGCTGTAATTTAAAAAGATCATCAACAAGGACCTACTGTATAGCACAGGGAACTCTCCTCAATATTCTGTAAAAAGCTAAATGGGGAAAGAAATTTGAAAAAAATAGGTACATGTATATGTATAACTGAATCACATTGCTGTCCACCTGAAACGAATACAGCATTGTTAATCAACTATACGCCAATATAAAATAAAAATCTGAGAAAAGAATTATAATTGGACTTCTTGTTGTTGTTTTTACTTTAACGTATATAACCTATTGATTTTGCTTCAAGTTAAAAATGTTGCCTATAGCCTGAAATATAAAGGATAGCCCATTCTCAGTGCTCTGACCTTTAAGAGTATAACACTTTTCCGTTTATATAAAGGTAAAAAGTTGCAGAACAGAGAATAACATTTCTTTTGTTGGAGGTTTATAGAAACATCGTGGCCTGACCTTTGTGGACAAAGGATTGCTGCACCAACAACCAGCCTCACTCCTCCTTAAGCTTTCCCTTAAACGTGCTTTGCTGAAACCCTTCAGGGAGTTTGGGGGTTTTTGCGCATGAGCCTCCCATTCTCCTTTGCATGGCTCTGCAATAAACCTTGGTCTCACTCTGCATCAGGCACATGAACTTGTGTTCGCTAACAATACAGGTCAGAAAACTCAAGTTTTCACTAATAAAAGAATGTGTTTGAAACCTTGTCTATAGTGGCCACCCGGTCCATTTCGAAATCCTAAACCATAGTTGCTCCATTTGATTGTTAAATGCATTTTTTTCTTTAATGGTTAATAGCAGATGGACAGTGCCTGTTGAATAGGCTACAAACAGGCTGTTTGGGATAGCCTAAAGTTCAAGTCATGTATAAGCCAGAATGACTTCCCCATACCTTAATATGTTAAAATATCTTCCATCAGTGTAAAACAATTTTTTT
>NC_041233.1:121343971-121344433 GCF_002837175.3 Physeter macrocephalus | reverse complement strand
TTATAGTTGCATGGGCTTCAGTAGTTGTGGCGCGCGGGCTTTGTTGATCTGTGGCATGTGGGATCTTCCCGGACCAGGGCTCGAACCCATGTCCCCTTCATTGGCAGGTGGATTCTTAACCACTGGGCCACAAGGGAAGCCCTAAGTGTATCTTTTTAAAAGCAATGTATAACACTGTTAGTGGAATGCCCTTGTATATGGGAGTTCGAATGAGGAAGGGTCCCACTGATAATGTTGCTCAGGAAATCAATGTAGAAGCCACTCTCCTAAGAGAGTAGGAGAGATGTGGGCATATGCTGAGGATCCTGCTGAAGGCAGAGGGGCTGTGAGAAGAGGAGGTTCAGGGGTCCAAGCAGGGAGGGGCTGTGGGCCTTGCTTAGAGCCTCTGCGGGTGTCTCTGCTGAAGAAGGGGGCTGTCCTGAGGTCTGAGGATCCTGCTGAAGGCAGAGGGGCTGTGAGAAG
>NC_041233.1:121343229-121343471 GCF_002837175.3 Physeter macrocephalus | reverse complement strand
ACTCTCTCCCACCTGTAATCCCCCAAAGTTTCCCCACTTTCGCTAGGGTATCTGCCGGGAGAGACATCTACCAAGGCCCTGATTGTCCCCGGCAGCCCCACTATGCTGCTGGCTCCTGGGTTCCCAGACACTGAGCACCTCAGCAGGCCAGGTGACACGGCAGGAAACCCCAGAACTGCTCACCTCAGGAGGGGGCTGGCACTGCCACTGCCTGATCAAAGAGAGCAGAGAAGGGTTCCCCA
>NC_041233.1:121337261-121342717 GCF_002837175.3 Physeter macrocephalus | reverse complement strand
AGGCACTGAGGAGGGGGTCCCTGAGGGGAGGCACAAGATAGAAGATGCTAGGCATTAACATGACTGCATTCACGTTAAACGTGCCTGAAGTCCATTCACACGAGATGGTTTTGTCCTGCATGTACATCGTCACCTTCAGTCTGAACTGCAGATCTTTGGCTTCACCATCTCCACTGAGAGCATTAGCTTCACCTGCTGTGGACCATCTCCTATAGGATTTCCAGAATGACAGAGCATCGAATCTTCACAGGACCCAGAGTCTGTGCGCTAGCGTCAAGGTGACCCTCACAGCAGAGCCGCACAGCTGCCCATCAGAACCCATTTCCCTTTTTCCTGTTCACAGCTACCCTGCACCTCCCAGCCTTCCCACCCCTTACAGCTGGGGCGCAGTGTCTCGTGTTACCAAGGGGAAGGTGTGGAGGTGGTGAGGGCCTTGGCCAGCCTGCATCCTAGGACGCAGGGCACAGTGTCCCCGTGGTCGCCCCACCCTGCTAGTTGGAGCCCTCACCTGGCATCCTAGGACGGAGGGCATGATGCCCCCGTGGTCACCCCACCCTGCTGGTTGGAGCCCTCACATGGAAGCAGGGAGGAGAAACAAGGCGGGCAGAGCGTGGGACCTGACACCCACCTGCCCTGGACTCTCACAATAAGGGGACAGAGACATCTTGAGCTTCAGCCCAGTTTTGGGACACACTTTGTTCCAGCAACAAACTTCTGCCTTAAAAGCCAAGGTGCTTTACAACTGGGAAAAGCATCTTTGTATATGTAGTTAAGGATCTCGAGGTGAGGTCATCTTGGGTTAGGGTTGCCCTCAATCCAATTGAGAGGGTCCTTATGAGACAAAAGAGGAGAAACACAGACATAGAGGAGAAGCCACGTGAAGGCAGAGGCAGAGACGGGAGGGCTGCAGCCGCAAGCCTGGGGATGCCTGGAGCCCCCCAAAGCTGGAAAAGGCAGGAAGAGCCCTATCCTGAAGGCTCTGGAGGGACTTCCATCCTGGAACACCTTGATCTCAGATGTCTGGTCTCCAGGACTGGGGGAGGATGAATTCCTGTTGTTTTAAACCACCCAGCTTGTGGTCATTTGTTACAGAAGCCACAGAACCGTCACACGGACCCTGCTCTGTAGGAACCTGGAAGTGCAGGTCTCATTAAAGGCCAACAGAGGCTGGGTTGCAGAACCCTTAGAGTCAGCGTTGGGCCCCAGAAATTCTAAAGCAGAGGCTGGACACCAGAAAGTTGAGGGGTCAGTCGGAAGCCCATCCCTAAGGGTGCCAGCTGCACACGGCCTCCCCAGGTTTTTACGCCTGTACCAGTTGGGGATAAGTACTTCCATCCTGATTCAGGACCTCTGATGTCACCCTTCACGTTGCCAAATAAGAACCCACTAGTTACACAGATGAAAACCCTATCAGGACACTTGCTCCAGTGGTAAACAATTCTGAAGTTCTTCAGAGGTAGGGAATCGTCTCCCATGCAGCCAGCAGCCCCCCGCAAGGAGCGTCCTCATTGCAAAGCAGGGGGACCGTGCCGAGGCGTCCCTGAGTAAACGTGAGCTGACCCCCAGGCCAGCTGCTGCAGAACTGTTCCCACCCTTCCCAGGTAAAACACCTGGATGTGTGCAAGGACCTGAAAGCCTAGAGGAAGGGCCGTGGAGCCACACCAGCCACAGCACGCAGGCCGACTTGGTGCCTGCAGGCCAGCCAGGATGGTCCTGGCCCCGGGCGCTCTTCTGGAAGCTTTCCATTTCCCTGCCTGACGTACCCCTCCTGTCCCGGCCCCCACTGCTTTTTTCCTTCCTCACCTCTGCCCCGGGAGAAATTCCAGCGGCAGGTATGGGTGACACATCCTTTTCTTTAGCAGGTGGCAGCCCGGCAACTCCTGCAGAAAGTCCAGCAGAGCCCCACTCACACCGGGCCGCGCACAGAGCCGTGGACCCTACTCCCTCCCAGCAGACCAGCCCCGAGACGGCTGACGGGGCAGAGAATATGGCGTCAGGCACAGCTGCAAGGGCACTTGCTTCCTGGAGCGGTGTTTATATTGACCTCAGCCCAGGCACACCTGGGGAGGGCTGGCCGGCCGGGTCAGGCTGCCCAGGTCAGCCAATCCTCGCTCCTCAGGGGTTCACAGCTGCAGAAAATGGGCCTTGCTGCACCGGCCAGGTTCAAGGAACAGGTGTAGGTCCTGAGGGTCAGGCTAGACAAGGGGCTGCAGCTCTGGCTTGTTTTCTAATCATTTTGTCTAGTCCATGAGTGGGAAACAAATTCAAGAAAACCCTCTCCTAATGACAGGAACCCAGGAGTCAGGGCTCTTGCTGCCTGGAGCGCTGTTTATATTGACCTCAGCCCAGGCACACCTGGGGAGGGCAGGCCGGCGGGGTCAGGCTGCCCAGGTCAGCCAATCCTCACACCTCAGGGGCTCACAGGTGCAGAAAATGGGCCTTGCTGCACCGGCCAGGTCCAAGGAATAAGTGTGGGGTCCTGAGGGTCAGAATAGACAAGGGGCTGCAGCCCTGGTTTCTTTTCTAATCATTTTATCTGGTCCATGAGTGGGAGACAACTTAAAGAAGACCCTCTCCTAATGAGAGGAACCCAGGAGTCAGGGAGAGGAGGGGCGGTGGGTGGAGACAGAGGCCTGGCGCCCCGGCTGCAGTGGAAGCCTCTGGAAGACCAGGCGGAGGGAGGCCGCACAGAGTAACGCCCAGGGTCACAGACCTGTAGGAGCTGCTGTTTGTTAGTTCAAGTCCTGCTCTGAGGTGCTCTGTGTCAGCTCTGACCGACCGGTGGGCTGGGGGTGCTCTGCAATGAGGGCTATGTGCACGGTTCCTGTGTGCCCAGCCCTGCCGGGGTGCCTGCCCAGGGGGGCTCCGTATCCAAGGAGGGGCCGGACCACGAGAGCCCCATGGGCTGCTGGGTAGCTGCACAAGTGAGCTCCATATCCTGGGAGGGGCCTGACCACGAGAGCCCCGTGGGCTGCTAGTTACCTGCCCAGGTGAACTCCATATCCTGGGAGGGGCCTGACCAAGAGAGCCCCGTGGGCTGCTGGGTAGCTGCCCAGGGGAGCTCCGTATCCTGGGAGGGGCCTGACCACGAGGGACCCGTGGGCTGCGGTACACCCTCAATATCCCAGGAAAGAGAAAAATGGATACAGAAGTTGTGGTACTTATGTACAATGGAATATCACTCAACCGTGCAATCAATGTCATAAGGCTAGTAGCAGCATAATGAGTGGATTTAGCTGCGATGATTCTAAGTGAAATAAGTCACACAGAAAAAGAAACTTATCATAAGATATCACTTATCGAGGGAATGTAAACATGGCTACACATGAACTGCATTACAACACAGAACAGAGTCACACATTTAGAGAACACACTCATGCCTGCGTCAGGGGAAAGGCGAGGTGGGTTGATACATAAAACAAGAGTTAGAAATTAGCACAGATACCGTTCCATAACCCAAATATTTAATAGACAAGACCTACTCCTTGCTCGATGAACTGGACTCAGCACCCCCTATTCACCGCAGAAGAGTATATCTGACTAGTAAGAATCTTAAAACCTATGTATTGATATCTCTCTGTAAGTGAATCAAGTGTGTGTAAAGCGGCATAAACACAGCAGTGAAAATCAGCTAAACCCCATTATAAAAATAAATTTCAAACATAAAGACAGTGAAGGAGAGAGAAATTCTTACAAAATTCATTCAGGGGCTGTGATGCAACGTGGACTGACCACATCTACAGCCACAGCTGGATGAGACATGAGGCTGGACACTCTTGGGGCTGAGACGATTGGTGAGGATGGGTGAGCAAATGCAGACCCTTTAAAGGAATCCTGCCTGCTACCCATTCCATGGGTCCCAAGTCTCCAGGTTCAAGGGATTCTTCCTACAGCGAAAAGATGCACAGGAAACCCAGAGGAAGGTACACCGTGTGATCGGGATAGGTTTCTGCAACGCATCTCGTTTTTCATCTCCTGGTGCTCGGGTTCGCCATTCCAGCCCCTTTACTAACAATCTCGCCACTTGGAGAATCAGCACCTTTAACCTCCTGTTTCGCACAGTTGGCAATTTGTCCGGAGGATGAACGGGAAGAGGGGAACCAATGAGAGACTAGCTGTAGGTGTGTGGACAGGCACAGGTCACTCTAATTTCCCATCAGGAAGAAGAATTAACCAAAAGCTCAGCCTGCCGCCCCGGAACCAGAATAGGTTCCCTAGCTGGTGTCTTACACTGGACGGCTTGGTCCACTGGGCCAAACCTAGTTTCCCCCATTCAATAAACCTAGGTTCCAGGCAGTGACCCCAGGCTGATTAGGATAAGGCAAAAACTCCCCCACAAAAAGAGCAAGGACAGGCTTCCTCCAATAAGACTGTGTTGGGGGCAAGTCTGTCCAGCCTACCCAACAGCCTTGAAGACGGCCGTGGGCAAGCAGCCTCCCTGTTTCGGTCCCCCTCCCTTCAGTGATTCACCACATTGGCAGCCCTTCTGGAGGGTGTCTTTATGGAGATATCTCTAAATGTGCAAAGACCATCATTGCCTTTTACAGGAGGTTGGTTGGTCAACCTATATGGGAGGAGGCTGCACTGTTCGCTATCTTGAGATTTCTTCCAGATCTATGATTCCAAGTTCATAGGAATTTTATTTAATTCAATTCACGCAACGTTAGCTAGTAATCTATGAATGCCAAGAAATATATGTCATATGGACTATTTGAAATATTGTATATTTCATAGGTAACAACCTTTATTGTATGATACAATCAAACCCCATGAAATAACATTTTTTAGTACAAACAAGAATGATAACTGTAAAGCAATTATACTCCAATAAAAATGTTATTTAAAAAAAAAGAATAATTAGAATTTTTTTAAACACCAGACAAAAATGTTTAAGTAGTACTAATTCTAAATAATTTTGCTTGCTTTTCCAGTTTATGTGGACTGATTATGCCTTTCAAACATCCAGTATTCTTGAATCGCTGTTTTGTGCTAGACACTCAACTGGGGGGTTAAATGCTCAAAGAAATAGGATTCTAGAAACCAAATACAGTAAATTATTTAAGATATATAAAGGAGGTGTACATAAAGCCTGTTTCAATATGTAATGCAACACATCTGTGCCCAATCCTTGTCTAAAAGTTTTTGTTTGTTTAACACTCTATGACATAAATCACAGCAAGATCCTTTTTGACCCACCTCCTAGAGAAATGGAACTAAAAACAAAAATAAACAAATGGGACCTAATGAGACTTCAAAGCTTTGCACAACAAAGGAAACCATAAACAAGACGAAAAGACAACCCTCAGAATGGGAGAAAATATTTGCAAACGAAGCAACTGACAAAGGATTAATCTCCAAAATATACAAGCAGCTCATGCAGCACAATATCAAAAAAAAAAAAAAAAAAAACCCAATCCAAAAATGGGCAGAAGACCTAAATAGACATTTCTCCAAAG